>NW_020292153.1:94270-195922 GCF_003184845.1 Aspergillus ibericus CBS 121593
GGGGGGGTAGGGGACATACCACACCCTCCAACGCAACCGACACCCCGAAGAACTCCAACCCCGGGAGATGAGACACCCTGAGCTGATCATATATGGACATGAACAAATCCCCGTCTTCGAAACCGCCATACTCCGTTCTCTGGAGACGGTGCGTGATAAGATGTTTGAGGGTGGTGTTGTGGTGCGCGATACCTTCCCAGGTCGCAGGAGATTCCCAGGCGATCGATGGGAGCATTAGGTATAGGTCTGTGAGCCCGGAGAAAGAACCGAGGAAGGAGTGGATGGTGTCGGGGAGGTTATCTTGAGTTTCGTCGTTGAGTTGGTTGAGTTGTTCGGGGTTGAATGTGATTTCGAGATGTTTGAGGTGGAGGGGGATGTTGGAGTGAGTGATTTGGCGCAGGAAGGGGAATGTGCCCGGGCAGTTGGTTAGGTGGAGGGAGTGGAGGTTGGCGATGTTGAGGGTGGTGGGGAGTTCGAGGGATGTGGGGAGGGGGAGGAAGGAGGTTTGGGTGAGGGAGAGGTGGTGGAGGGATGGGAGGGGATTTCCGGGGTGAAGGTTGAGGACGTGTTGGGTGAAGAAGTTCTCGGGTAAGATTGTGGTTGGATCTGGGGGGGAGTGTTGTAGAAAGCCTTGCGTCCAGGATAGTCGGGTGCTGTCCCAGCCGATGAGGTCGAGGTGGAGGGTTTTTAGCTGGGGGCCGTGAGTGGTGATGAATTCTCGAATGGATTCGAAGTCTTGGTATCGTTTGAGGCCTTTCCAGGATAGAGAGTGGAGAATGGAGAGGGGAGTGAGATTTAGATGGCTGGATGCGGATGCGTTCATCTTGCAGTCGCTGTCGGTGATGAGGGAGATGGAGGTGATCTGGGGCTGGTGTTGGAAGATGGCGTTAATTCGGTGGACGAGTTCGTCGGGGAGACATGTTCCTAGGTCCCAGCTATGCGGGTTAGGGTAGTGCATCAGAAGAATCGATAATATTCCTACTTGAAGCTCCGAAGTTGGTTCTGGGGAATCATTGATACTGCGAGATGCAGGTTCTCCATCAACTCAGCAAATGGTTCGAATATATTAGGCTGTTAAGATCAGCAGGGGAACTATAGTCATGAGATGGATTCATTAACCTCGACTCCAGGGTGCTCATTCCCAAAGAATGAGGAATCATGGAAAGAACAGGTCTTATCAGCTCGCATCCCGTGATACGGCCCATACAGGCGGAGGTCTCTGGTATGAACCAAGTGCGCGGGATTCAACTGGGTAATGGCACCGTTGATGTTCTGGGGGGATGATCGGGCTGCCGATATGACAAGGGATTGATACAGATAAGGAGTCGTCAAGCTATAAATGTCCCTGGAGACTTCACCGAGACGTTTGAGGTCAGTTCGAGTCAGCTGAGGGCGTTAGTCTGGTTCCACGGCCACTGCTGCTGGGGGTGCCTACATAGTTGAGCACCATGGCCAGGAGTTCGGGAGGGAATTGGCTGAGCATGGTGATCAATTGGGTTCTCTGCGGGGAGGCAGATCAATCTGATTATTCTGTGGGAGGCAGATCAAGTACGAAGGAGGAGACTCCCGAAAGACATGTGGTGTGAACTAGTTCCCTTCCAGGGCTTGGTTTGATTCGTACGATCTTGGCCAGGACTGGGTCCGATGTCGCGATAAGAGATCGATGGGGGCGGAGGCTGCGTCGGACTTCCGTGGATGCCCGTGGGCAAGGCATTATTGAGGGGAAATTTAGCTAACTGGTAGCTTATTTTAATGATACAGATTTTGGGTTTCTTATTCTCTTTCAAGGGTGGAGAAAGCTATCTAGTAGAACCATGCCGATAAGGCTTACCGGTCTCTCAAGCAACTTTGAACCCGGTTGTTGGCAGCGCTAATTCCCAGCTAAGCGTTGCTTGTCGTAAACTTCGATTAGGTGGCCTTTTGACTCACGAGTAATCTACGTGAACGGTAGTCCCTCGGTCTCCAGGCGCCGGCTGTTTATGATCATATCTTGCAGGTGTTGGCCGGTGCTGTAAGCTGCATAATGGCTCATTTGCAAGGTTCTTGATTCCACCCGGCACGCATCCGTTTAGTCTTATTCTCATCAGAGCTGTCTGACAATCTCTTCAAATGTGGCATCGTGTTCAAGGAGCGAGGTTTTGATTCTAGTAGCCGAGATTTCAAATGACACCGATGAAAATCGATGATCAGGACTCGTTGAAGCTCCTCATTCCACAGAATATTGTCAGGTCGGAGATCGTCATGCACCACACCCAGAGCGAGGATTTTTCTCTTAGAGCGTGAGATCGCGCGACGGAGGGTCGCATCTATCTCCTTCTGGCCCAAGCTGTTGCCACCCCAACCCATTAAGAGCATATGGCGAATCTCACCCGCACCATGAAGGAAATAGATCTTGGCCAAGTCAATGGGACCCAGGAACACGGGCACCGCCGAACCTTGCACACTTTGCAAAATCCGATAAACCTTTGCTTCCTCTGACACGATGCTCCATAACCGTGATGTTGTGCCCTTCCCGACCACCGTGTAGCCGTACACGGCACATGTTACTTTGAATGGAGCGCCATAGGATCCGCATTTTCCCATCGGCGTACAGTGTTCATCTAGATTGTCATCCAGTTGCTGCTTGATCATTTGTAACAATTCGGAGGCCCGGATTGGGTGATGATGGTAGTGTTGTCCTGCACGGTGGTGTTCCACATTGGGACAGCTTTGGTCTAATACACTGCCTTGCTGTAGGCCCAGAAGACATTTTTGTGTGCAAAACTCGTAGTTGTGTGGACGAGACTGACCAGTTTGGTGTTGAGAGGAATTGCTCGGAGTGGTTGGTACAGATTCTTGTGTAGGCGGCGAAGATGCGATTTGACTGAAACCCCGCTTCCGTCGTGCAGTAGCAGCCGGTTCAGTGTCAGAGTCCGAAGGGTCTTGTCGGTGAGCAGTAGGGGTAAGTAAGCAGCGAGAGGAACGGGTGCGAGCGCGGCGACTCGGATTGACAGGAGGCTCGATAGGGGACGACGGCTGGTACTCAGACGTCGACTCTGAACTGGTGCGTTCCGGGCTGATGTAGTCTGATCCTGGAGGCGTCTGTCGTAATTCCTCAGTTGGGATCTGGGATCGTGTGTAGCTGAAGCTGCTTTCCCAGATTGGTAGCCGTGCCCGAGCAGCATTCCGCCAGGCTTGATCCCGACAGGCTGAACGGAAACTCATCAGGCAGAGGCAAAGCACCCTCTCAACCGCTGTCTTTGGACCTGCAACCCCACTTGCGACATCGAGATTCGGCTCGCAGAGATGGTAATACAGAGTCCCGCTGTCGTCGGATACCCGTAGGAGCACAATCCCAAGTCCTGTAGTTAAATATGAGAATTCCAGTCCTTCCTGTATCATTACATGGTATTCCTGCACGATCGCTGCGCCTGTAAGACAGGCTGCATTATACCGTAGCTTCTCGGGCCCATCCGTAGGGACGGTTTCCGGTTCCACAATGTCGCGATAGAAGTCCATCGGTCGGAGCCCAGCACGAAGATTCTCGTTGGACAGTTTATGAGGTGGTTTATATTCGACCGTGGTCAACAATGCCTTTGCATTTCCATCGACGCGGTGAATACAGAACTGGTCGGGGCGCGACGGTCGATCGTGATCCAAGGAGTCCGTCTGTGGCTCTTCTGGCGGGGTCTCCTGGAGGGCGTTGGCGTGGTTATCGAACCACACTCCATCTCCCAGCTGAAACTCCTCTCGGGCGCTCGGAATGTGACATAGCGCAGCGATGATGTCATGAACATGATCTTCAACGGCAAACCGCTCGTAGCTCTCGAGGTCTTTTTCGCTACTCAAAGGCCGGCGTGCAACCCGTTGTCCCAATTCCTCCAGCGCAATCAGCGGTGCGAACAACCGTGGCGCATCTCTGAGTGGTCGTAAATAGTGAGATACTGAGTTGTAAATCTCTTGCTGCCTCGTATCACAGTCCGTCCAGGGCTCCAGTCGAAGAGGGCAATACTTGCCAGTAGGAGGTGGAATTCTACCGGTTGTTGACCGGGAGGGATCTCCGGTTTCCAAGGGTCGTGAAAGAAGGTTATGACAGTGCTGGATAAACTCTTCGAAGGTTGTCCGACGGGTTCGTGCTTCTGCCTGCTCTCTCAGCAACTGCTCTCGCTTTATTTCTTCCTCTGCCTGCTCTCTCAGCAACTGCTCTCGCTTTATTTCGTCCTCTGCCTGCTCTCTCAGCAACTTCTCTCGCTTTCTTTCTTCCTCTGCCTGGAGAAACAAAGCTTTGTAGTCGACAGGATCCGACATCGTTGTGATTTCTTGGGGTCTGGTAAGAGCGTCATTTCGTGGAGGGACGTGTAGGCGTTCGGGACGAGGGGGAAGGAGGGATGACCACCTTCTCGGTCACGCAGCCACGCGGGACGGCATACCGGATGAACAAATCATCCGACTTTCATGGCGATAGGCATCTGGAATCGATGCAGTACATGGGGTCATCTGTTCTTGCGGTCAAGATGCTCCTCCGGTTGGAGAATAATTCGCCGCCATCTTATATATATGTCGCTGGCACTACGGAGTACTTAGTACTGTCTGAGCGGGGCCCGAGGAGCAGATAATTGGTGAAATTTGTCAGGGTTTATTTTTAGATACAGTGGAGATTCCAAGCGGCCAGTCCCGCCTTAGGATAAAGTAGACAGACCTCAAGGCTCTTCTTTCAGAATCGTGGTACTGGGCGTTGTGCACTTTAGGTGACAGAACCTGTGGAAAGAATGTCCATTACAAGCCGCTACAAGGCATTCCTTGATTCTTTATAGAACTCAACTTGATTCGCCGCCAAGCACAGGCCATTGGAATAGACCATAATACTAGATAAACTTTGGGACTAGAAAACCAGCCTTTCTGGCAATTTCCATAGGATTATTTCCCTTATGCGAGTCCCATCAGACCATTTCAGTATTGATCCAAAGGAACAGCTGTTTCGATATTGGACAAATTAATCATGAGAACTTAGTGTACCTACTCAGGCGGGAATATATATATCAACACTACCATCACAGATATATCAACGATGAGAGAATGCGTGCCACGGAACACTATTCAATTACCATATCGACTAACGTTGAAATAGAAAAAGCGCGGTCATAACAGTAATGCCGTATTGCGTGGATTGAGATATACCGGTGGCCCGGACGTATAATCTGTAACAAAGGGTGGGAAGCTGTTTATACCGTTGTCGTTATGAGCTCTGGCGACATCCTGGTTCACCTTGTTTTGGATAGGTGGGCTGGCCGTGTAAGCTTGGACCCTTTCCCCTAGTCGAACAATTGTCACGGGAAGCTGGTTGTGGTCGGGTAAATGTCCTAGACTAGGATCATACGAAGTATTGGGGATATCGAATACAAGGAAGACGCGAGTTGCCCACTTCTGTTTGGCTAACAGCTTTAGGCTAGGTCGGTGAGTGTATGTACACTCCAATAAATTGTTGGATTTAAGTATATTGAAAGCTGTTGGGAGTAGTTCCTCCGAAGAAGACCATGACTGCTCCCAATATGCATTCCTGTTTGATATGATAGGACAGTTACTCCGAAGCGTACTCAGGCTCAGGCAGCATGACACCGAGGCAGCCGCAGAACATCATTTCATACTTCTTCCTACCACCATCTGTATTACACTGTCAATGAAATAAGACGTTCCGTTTTCTTTACCACTTACTCCTTCTCCTGCCTTCCCATTCGTTGTAGTCAATCATTTCAACACGGCGGGCGTGATTGGATGATTGAATGAAATGATGAACTAGGGAGGGAGCGTGTGAAAGTGTTCAATGCATCACTGGTTCACGATGCATAGCTTATTAGCTACAATGTTCCTAGCTTGGCAACATCCAGTCACTCCTAGGCGACAGCATAGGTACAAATCCCGTAGCCATGACAGACAATGAACAGATGCAGAACGGTACAGAAATCTCTGCCGGAACCCAGAGGGGTACAAAAGGGCCATGGTATCGCTGAGCCGTGCGCTCCAAACGCCATGCGCGATGAAAGAAGAGAATTGAAGGAAATTTCACCCATCGTGGTATCGGGGTATTATGTTGCAAGCCCTCGCTTATCGAAGGAGCTATGAAATCATTGGGTCGATGTCCCCATTATTGGTCATTACGATGTCGTTAGGGCCATTGCGGGCGGGGCCGAGGCTATTACTGTTATGGGAGGTGTTGGGGTTGGCATCGCCGAATCCGAGGTCCAGCTTCTCGGGAATGTCCTTCTTGGCTTCCCGAGCTTTCTGCTCGGCCCACGAGCGCAATTTAACCAGGTTGCGTAGTCGGGCCTCTTTACGAGCACCCTGATTCAGCAGGATGGCTTCATTGACGCGGTTGGCGATGTCTTTACGAAGGTCGGGGTGCAGGAGAGGGGCAAGAGAGGGTGAGAGGTTATCCGCCGGGAAGATCAAGAGCGCAAGGGTGCGCTCAAGATCTTCGAGGAACTGGGGGTTGGTGGGCGCCCGGGGTGCAAGTTGCGAGGTCGCGAACTCAAGGGCAGGACTGATGTCTCCATCAGGGGTAGTGGTGCAGGAGCGAATCAACTCCACCAGTTGCAGTCGCAGCAGGGCGAAATGCAGAGGGGGATTTTCATCCAGGATCTAAAGCCGGTTGAAGTCAGCATGAGGTTATGCAAAGAGATGTGTGATGACAACGGCTGTTTGAGGCTTGCGCTCATACTGAGGACTGAAGATGTTTGTTTTTCAACAACTCCCCGAAGGGTGTGCTCTGAGTGGTGCATGAAACTTGGTATAATCATAGCAAGCATGGTGGGGCGGGGCTAAGCGAGAAAATGGAGGTCTTACCTGAGGGTTGAGCTCATTGATTTTTTCAATGGCAGTTTGAATATTCCCAGCATGAATTGCAGTACGAATCTCAACTCTTTCCTGAATCGACTCGATATCTGCTCTGGGTTGGATATTCGCTTCGACCGAGAATTTCTTCGCAGCCGCAGGATAGCCATTGGTGATGAGGTAGTCCATAACCAGATAGTTTATATCACTTCAAGACGACAGTTAGCAGCTGATGGCAAAATTGCGATCTTGACCAGGTAGGTAAACCCGAAGGGTTCAGAAACACAAGTTAATATGTTCTCCTCAAGTAGTTTCAGAGAGATTCCCAACTTGATTTTCAAGGTACATCATGCAATCGAAATGCGACAGGGCGGAAGAGTGGGGGCGATGACTCACGTTTTGGATGGCTTGACCTCCTCGACCTTCCGTTCGAACTGATGCCATGTTGGCGTTGTCGAGGAAGAGGGAGACATCTGTTTCCCGTTAAAACCAAGCAACCACGCGGCACACACGGCATGTCAGGACGCATACATAATTGGCAGAGGACATGGTGACGAGCAGGGTGGTTGCGAATGGTGTAGTGGGATGTCAAGTGGCCTGGTGGCGAGCAAGAGGCCGACTGGGAAGATGGAAAGCTTCGCAGACGAGAGCCATGAGGATGCTCGGGAGGAGAGGAATGAAGAAGGAAGAGGAAAAGAAAACGCGGGTAGAAAAGGAGGAAAAAGCGGCGGCAGCTTTAGGTCACGTTCTCCCGCTAAGCCTAAAGCCGCAAGCGAAGGTCACGGCCCCGCCTAAGCCCGATCAGGGCAAGCGGCGATCACCGGTCTTTTGGGTGTATCTGCAACCGGGCTCTCTTATCGGCCCCCAGCGTGTGCCCGGCCCTGGACAAGTTGAGTTTTGTGTCTCTCTGTTATGCACTGATGACCAGGCCGGCCGGTCACTAGATCTTATCGTCTCAGCAGCTCAATTCCTCGCTGAGGGTCGGGAAGATGCAGTCGATTTCCCCCGTATATTCGTCCGCCACCGACAAGCGGTACTCTCCCCCATGGGCGGATTTGAGTATCATCGGTATCGCAGGCAGCTCCGGGTCTGGCAAGACCTCGGTGGCCATGGAGATTGTCAAGTCTCTGAATCTTCCCTGGGTTGTGATTCTCGTAATGGTATCTTCGCTCGGTTTCATAATCTCTAGCCTTCCATAAACTCCATGTCTCTAACGGCGGTGTGGTGCAGGACTCGTTCTACAAGAGTTTGTCCCCGGAGGATCATGCCAGAGCCCACCGGAATGAATATGATTTTGACTGTCCGGATTCCTTGGACTTTGATGTGCTGGTGCAAACCTTGAGGGATCTTAAGCAGGGGTATTTCTCCCCAACCGTAAATGCTGAAGAGGCACGTGCCATGTATGAAGAGCTGACAGAATTTCTTCCACGCCATCAGAAAGAAAGCAGATATCCCCATCTACTCGTTTGCAGAACACCAGCGCCAGTCACAGACTAGCACGCTGTATTCTCCGCGTGTGTTGATCTTGGAGGGCATTTTGGCCTTGCATGACCCGAGGATCATGGAGCTGTTGGATGTTAAGGTAGGTTTCCTTCCATTACATGTATAGCGTAACTAACTTTGGCAGATCTTTGTTGAAGCGGACATGGATGTCTGTCTGGGACGCAGAAGTGAGACCCCTGAACTTTCAGCAAACCGTTACTGCTCTAACGAAGAGGAAGCTAGTCCTGCGCGATGTTCGCGAGAGAGGCAGAGACGTTGAAGGTATTGTCAAGCAGTGGTTCACCTACGTGAAGCCATCATACAAGCAATATGTTGAGCCCCAGCGAGCTGTATCAGGTAAGTAACCATCCCAGTCGCCGGATTTGGTTAACATCAACTCCAGACATCATCATCCCTCGTGGAATCGAGAACAGAACCGCTATTGGTAAGAATGCTACTTCTCTCTCCAGCCTATTAGCTAACGCCACTAGACATGGTGGTGCAACATATCCAGCGCAAGCTCGACGACAAATCAGAAAAGCACAATGCAGAGCTAAACCGACTCGGACTCATCGCATCAGAGGAGAAACTATCCTCCAACGTCATGATGATGCCCCAGACAACGCAGTTCATCGGCATGAACACCATCCTCCAGGACCCCAATACGGAACAAGTCGACTTTGTGTTCTACTTTGACCGACTTGCCGCGTTGCTGATCGAGAAGTGAGTTGCCATGCCATGACTTGCGCACAATCAAGCAAATAACGAGACCATGCTTACAAACCAACAGGGCCTTGGACGCCACCAACTACGTGCCACAAGAAGTGGACACTCCCCAATCGACCAGCTACAACGGCCTCAACCAAGCGGGCGTCGTCTCTGCCGTGGCAATCCTGCGCGGAGGTTCCTGCCTTGAAACCGCACTCAAGCGAACCATCCCCGACTGCATCACGGGCCGTGTTCTCATCCAGACGAACGAAAAGAACGAAGAGCCCGAGCTTCACTACCTGAAGCTACCGCCCAACATCGAGAACCACGAAAACGTCATGCTCCTCGACCCCCAGATGTCCAGTGGCGGCGCTGCGCTCATGGCAGTCCGTGTCCTGATCGACCACGGCGTTCAAGAAGAGAAGATCATCTTTGTGACTTGTGCGGCAGGCAAGATCGGATTGAAGCGACTGACTACCGTGTACCCTGGAATTAAGGTGATCGTTGGACGTATCGAGGAGGAGCGTGAGCCTCGTTGGATCGAGAAGAGATACTTTGGCTGTTAAATATGGACGATCTAGAGGTGGTTGATCGATGTACTACATGACCGCAATGATTGCATATGCTTCATTTGGCGATAGATATATATACTCCTACTGACCCAATCAAATAACTTAAACATATACAAGTAATGTAGTAAAGTAACCTAGAAAGATCGCTACTAGATAGACGGCGGAGTTCACCTCGGAGACCGCACGGACCACATCCCAACCCGCCGAAGAATCTTTGGTTCCGCCCGCCGAAAATTATCCAGACCACCACTTTGCAACATCCACGCCCACAGCACATTACCTTCATCCTATCTTCTCAAATCCTTCTCCCCATTCCAATCACCCTATACCCACTTATACCAAGAAGGATAAAAAAAACCACACAATGCCCGACCAAAAGAAAAAGAGCAAAAAGAGCAGCAGCGGCAGCGGCTCCAAAACCGACGCCGGCTCAGTGATCAGTACGCATCCCCCATATTCTACCCTACCCTCCCTACCCATCCTGTCCCATAACTAACCACACCTCTTACGGTATGCAGCGGACCCCCGCTTCGCCAACATCCAAACGGACCCGCGCTACCGCCTCCCCAGCAAACGTCAAACGCATGTGAAACTCGACAAGCGGTTCGCGCACATGCTGCGCGACAAGGACTTCTCGCGGAATGCGGCGGTGGATCGCTACGGGCGGAAGTTGGCGCGGGATGATACGAAGAAGCAGCTGGAGCGGTTTTATCAGTTGGATGAGGAAGCCAAAGATGATGAGGAAGATGAGGAAGGGGATGAGGATGAGCTCGAGGACGCGAGTGTTGCGGATGATGAGGAAGTGTTGAGGGAGTTGAAGAAAGCGGAGGGGTATGATCCTGCGCGCGATGGGGGGTTTGATGAGTCGTCGTCTTCGGAGGAGGAGAGTTCCGATGAGGATGAAGATGCAGAGGAGGAGTTCGAAGGGTTTGGCGAAGAGGAGTTGGAGTATCCGGATAAGCAACGGGCGGAGGTACCGACGGGAGAGGTGACGGATCGGATTGCGGTGGTGAATTTGGATTGGGATAATATCCGGGCGGAGGATCTGATGGCGGTGTTTTCGAGTTTTGCGCCGGCTGGGGGACGGGTGTTGAAGGTGGCGGTGTATCCGAGTGAGTTTGGCAAGGAGAGGATGGAACGGGAGGAGACGGAGGGACCGCCGAGGGAGATTTTTGCGTCGAAGAAGGATGACGAGTTTGATGAGGAAGACGAGTTGGATTCTGATGAAGAGGAGGAGAATATCAAGAAATCCATCTTGAAGGAGGACAAGGGCGAGGAGTTCAACTCGACACAGTTGCGCAAGTACCAGTTGGAGCGACTACGTTACTTCTACGCGATCTTGACGTTCTCGTCCCGGGACGTGGCCAAGCACGTCTACGATCTCGTCGACGGTGCCGAGTACCTGTCCAGCGCGAACTTCTTCGACCTCCGCTTCGTGCCCGAGGACACCGACTTCTCGGATGACGTGCCTCGCGACGAATGCAAGCGCATTCCCGACGGCTACCAGCCTAACGAATTCGTCACCGACGCGCTGCAACACAGCAAGGTCAAGCTGACCTGGGACATGGAGGACAAGTCGCGCAAGGAAGCCCAGGCGCGGGCCTTCCGGGGAAGCCGAAAGGAGATCGACGAGAACGACCTGAAGGCGTACCTCGCCAGCGACAGCTCCGACGACGAAGAGGAAGAAGGCGGCGTAGAGATCGTCGACACCACGCAAGGCGACGGCGAAAGCTCCAAGATCTCTAAAAAAGAAGACGAGCGCCAGCGTCTCCGAGCCCTCCTCGGCCTCGGCGCAGAGCCCAAGCCATCCTCCAAATCTGACGGCCCTGTCGGCGAAATGGAAGTCACCTTCACGTCCGGTCTCGCCGGCGGACCCAACCGCGACAGCATCTTCGAAAACGAGCCGGAGAAAGACGAAACCACAATCGAGAAGTACATCCGGAAGGAACGCGAGCGCAAGAAGCGCAGAAAGGAGAAACTGAAGGCCTCCAAGCGCGGCGAAGACGGCGATGTCTCCCAAGACGACGCCCCCGCCACCACCGACCTCGCCAACTCAAAGCCCCAGCAGGAAGAAGAAGAAGAAGACCTAGGCTTCAACGACCCCTTCTTCGACGACCCGAGCGGCAAAACCGCTGCCGCCGCCCGCCGCAAGGAAGAAAAGCGCAAGAAGCGGGAAGAGCGCGCGGCCGAAGAAGCCGCCGCGGCGTCCAAGCGAGCGGAGCTGGAGCTGCTCATGATGGACGACAACAACAAGCCGGGCATCAAGCACTTCGATATGAACGAGATCGAAAAGGCGGAGAAGCAAGCGCGGAAGAAGAACAAGAAGGGCAAGAATAAGGGTAAGCAGGTCGAGGCCCCGGTGGATGACTTTGAGATGGAAGTTGCGGATCCTCGTTTCGCTCGGCTGTATGAGAGTCATGAGTTCGCGATTGATCCCACGAACCCTCGGTTTAAGTCGACGTCCGGTATGAAGGCGTTGTTGGAAGAGGGTCGGAAGCGGCGGAGGGATCGGGATGATGGGGCGGATGAGGAGGTGGAGTCTCGGGATCAGAAGAAGAAGCAGAAGAAGAATGTCGCCAAGGAGGGTGGCTCGGATGATTTGAAGAAGTTGGTGGAGAAGGTGAAGCGGAAGACGCAGCGGAGCTGAGTGTTGTATCATATGTAAATATTTTTATACCACGGCAAAATGTGTTTTTTAGTTTATTGATGAATAGACCGCGAGCGATTTGATATGATTGATCTTTTGTTACTTGGGCTGGTCCTGCAGGTGTCATATTATTCCTAGTCCAACGACCCCATCCAAGCTTCGTCCGGGGCAGGTGAGTAAGAGTTCCGGAGAATCCAACTACATCCAAGACAAAGACATCTAACCCACTCGAACCACCTTAACCCCCTCCTGATCCACAACCACTCCATCCGGACCCATTCCAATTGTCACCACCTTCAAGACCTCATCAGTGCGATCCGGATTCACAATATCAACCTTGACCTCCCCGTCCAACCTGCCATTCACCAACACCTCCAGACCATCCAACGGATCCTCCTCCGCGCCCTTCATCTTCCAATTCACCGGAATCACAGCCCCCGGCCGAATCAACAACGGGAGGGTCTCGAACCCATGCGTCTCTTCGTACCATTTACCCCCTTCGTAGACCTTCTCATGGTCGAACCAGGAGACCCATTGTCCATCCGTACCTTCCTTGGACTGGGGAACGTAGAACCGGACCACACCCTCCTCATTGAAGATGGGAGCGACGAGTAACCCGTCACCGAGCATGTACTCTGTATCGAGCGCATAAACATTATGATCGGTAGGGAACTCGACAAACAGAGGCCTCATGACTCCAACACCGGTCTTACTTCCCTCCAGGGCTGAAGAGAGGAGGTATGGTGAGAGGGCTATCTTGCGTTTCACTGCATCCCGGAGAATATCTACGGCCTGGTCATCATATAGCCACGGCACCCGGTAAGAACTCGACCCATGGAGTCGGGAATGCGTGGCCAGGAGTCCGAATTGGACCCAGCGTTTGTAGATAGAGGGATGGGGTGTGCCTTCGAAGCCGCCGATGTCGGTGGAGTTGAAGATGAATCCGCACAAGGAGAGGGATAAGCAGCCGCGGAGGACTTCAGCCATGGCGGGAAAGGTGCTTTCGCTGTCGCCAGACCAATGGATTGGATGGCGTTGGGAGCCGACAGTAGCGCTGCGGGCGAAGAGGACTGCGTTTCCTTTGGAGGTGTGGTCGGGGTGGCAGAGCATGGTGGCGTGGACGGTCTGGTTGTACAGGTAGGTGTAGTAGTTGTGCATGCGGGTTGGGGAGAGGCTGGAGTCATGGTAGCGGATATTTTTGTAGGGGATGCGTTCGCCGAAGTCGGTTTTGAAGCTGTCAACGCCGAGATTGAGCAGGTGGGTGAGTTTGTCGCTGAACCAGGTGCGGGCGGCCGGGTTGGTGAAGTCGACGATGGCCATGCCGGCTTGCCAGTTGTCCCACTGGAAGATTGTGCCGTCGGTGCGCTGAATGCTTGTTAGTTTGATGTGCCGGGGAAATCAGAGATGGAAGGAAGGGGAGGGGCACCTTGATGAAGTAGCCGTTTTCTTTTCCCTCGCGGAATAGCGGCGACGCTTGGCCTATATATGGGTTCAGCCATACGCTAATGCGAAGACCGCGCTCCTTCAGTCGCTTGATATAGCCTGCTGCATCTGGGAACATGTCCGAGTCGAAGTCAAAATCGCACCATTGGTAAGACTTCATCCAGAAGCAGTCGAAGTGGAAGACACCGAGTGGGATGTCGCGATCCCGGAAGCCGTCGAGGAAGCCGGTGACGGTTTGTTCGTCGTAGTTGGTGGTGAAGCCTAGGAATTAGCTATCGTAGAGGTAGAAAGGGGGCCGAACATACTTGTTGTAAGCCAGAGGTTGTAACTCCACGCTGGAACCAGGCTTGGACGGCCAGTGAGGGCGGTATATCGCCGCAAGATCTCCTTGGGACTGCTGCCGTAGATGACAAAGTATTGCAGCTCCTCGCCGGAAATGGAGATGTTGACTCGCGTTGTCCGTTCTGACTGCAACTCGAAGCTGACTTTGCCCGGGTTGTTCACAAACACCCCGTATCCGGCGGAGCTGATATAGAATGGGATGTTCTTGTATGCCAGCTCCGAGGAGGTACCGCCATCCTCGTTCCAGATGTCCACCGTCTGGCCGTTCTTGATAAAGGGCCCGAACCGCTCTCCCAGCCCGTACAGCTTCTCGCCGACGCTGAGATCGAGCTCGGCGAGCATGTAGCCCTGCCGCTCGAGGTAGAGTCCGTCTTCCCAACGGGACTTTTCGGTGGTCTGGTCGCTCACGTAGCCGATTGAGCGCCAGGAGTGACCGGTGAGTTTGGTGGTGGGCTTGTCTGCGCCGGTGAAGTTGAATTCCAGTTCGTTGGGGGCAGTCGTGATGGCTAGGCTGAGCGGGCCGCTGCCGTAGCGAAGAGATTGGCGCTCGGTGTGAGCAATTTGGACGTGTCCTGTGGACGAGGCGAGTTCAAAATGGGGGCCCTGGTCTAGTGCGCCTGCCCTGTGAAGGGTCAGTCTTTTGCTATCGACGCAGACAGAGTTGAGAAACATACCAATGGACGAGATTCACCCCGATGATGCCTTCCAGTGGAGATGTGATTTGCGCGGTGATAGTTCCTATCGCAATTAGCTCCTTATTCAGCTGGTATCTGACTGAACAACAGCTCACCTGAGTTGAGGGTATCGCCCCGATGCCGCTGCAGTTTGTTCAGCAGCAGATCTACGGTTTCATTGTCAACGCTCAACCGCTCGACGTTGCTCATCCAGTCGATCCGAATGCCCTCCTGCACAATGAGTTAGCAATCGCTTGAGGTCGCTTGAGGTCCGTGGGTGGACTGACCCTCAAACGCCACATTCCCTCCGTGAACTTCATTTTGGCAAGATTGTTTGGGATCAAGACGTATTTGGAGTTGCAACGGTGACCAGAGGAAGCAGGAAGAAAGGTGCGATCCACGGACTATAGAAGCCTCGCCGTGAAGCCTCCATTTCCTCCTTGGGGACGGACGCCATGCCGTGTTCCCAACAGCTGCCCCCGGCTGAGCGGGGTAAGGCTTGGACAGTGCAGGAAAGGCCACCAATCATCCTGACAATTTTGGAGGATGGAAGCCTTGCGATCATACCGAGAGACAGGTTCAGTGACCGGGTAGACGATTCTTGGAGCAAGATCAGCTCCGTACAAGTGAATATAGGACATGCTGTGAAGCGATCACAAAGACCTCACGCGGGGAAAGCTCCAAGCTGTGTGAACTACAGCATTTATCCACACAGAACTCATCTGCGGGAGCTTCACAGGCCCCACAAAGACATCGGCTACTGTCTCTGGCATTGGAGGTCATCCATCGAGCCGGGGAAGCCTGGCGGGCGAGACACAATGAGAGGTTTGTGGGATTGAACACTTTCCACGAGGCCGATCAATACCACTCCCCCTCACATGTGACAGGCCTGATCGAACGGGCAGGCGGTGTGCCAGTCCCCCCAGCAAATCACGTGTACTCAGGGGTCACGTGAACCAGATCTGGGGGACACCTGAGGCAGCAAGAATATCCCCAGTCTTCTGCCTCAGGCTGACAGGCACGTGCCCATGATTGGCGAGATCTACAGCGTACTGGACAGCAGACGATCTTTCATCTCAGATCCATCGAAATTTCGCTCCTCGCCCACCGATGCCCAGAGATCATTGGCTCCCAGCGGACCATCGGAGTTGAGGGCGCTGCGATCGATCAGGACGCCAGGCGAGACTAGAGCGACTAGACCTCGAGAGACCTACAGTCCGGAGTAAGGATGCTTCTATCGGACTCCTCGGTGCGTGGGCGACTGATCCTGCCGAATGCAGTCTCCTGCCTGCCGAGTATCAAAGGTGGGGAATCGCAGCCACGGAATGGGTTGAAACGGTGAGGAAGAAGGGTTGGCCCGAACGCGATCCATCCTTTCTCGTCGGTTGAAAAAGTACGTCTTCCCGGTGGCCAATCACGCCCCCGGAGCCCAATATGCATGGGGCAGGCTGACCACCGCCAGTGAGAGGCATCGGAATGGACCGCGCCTTGCCAGAGCGGCCTGGGATTGACAGGCAGCCGGGGCATGCTTTTCCGTACTATCTATCTACTGGTAGAATCCTGGGAGGGGAATTGTCCGACCGATGGTGCTGAAAAGGGGGTTGTTTGCCATTGTGATGGATCACGCGCAAAAATGTCATGGTTCGGCTGGGTTCCGACTGAGCGGGTTCGGGATTTGACTTGACACCGGGATCTGGACCCTATTTGGGAGTTTGGGTACGCTGGGGCCATGCGTAAGCCCCCGGTGGAGAGAATGTTGATTAGCTTAGCCGCACCTTCTTCGGTGCTTCGAAAATCAAACGAACTCCCCCTCCCCAAGACGCCTCCATTATTTGGTCCTTCTAGCCCCGTGGCTCCCTTCGTAGCACCCCCCCCCCCAGGGATCAGCAATAGTCGAATGAAACATCGGGGCACTATCGGGGCTAGCCCATCCATCGTTCATGACAATCCCAGCGATTTCTCGAGATCGAGGATCCTTCGCCCTAGACTCACTTCCATTTGACATTTGACCGAGTGCCCAACTCTGGCCTATAACAAGTCGCGAAAGTCACCACGGCCAGGAGCGGAAATACTAAGCGGGCCACGATCCGGACCTGATCGTAGAAGCGCGAGGGCCGTTGCCCAAAGATTCCCCAATCCGTACTGGCTCCTAGCCTCACGCACCACTAGCCATGGGTCTCTCCATCCTTCTGACGTCAGTCCATCGGGCCCTTTTCTCTCTCTATCTCGGACTCCTCCCCTCTTCGTCGATGGGGTCTCTGATGGGATCATGGGAGTGTGATTCAGCGGCACGGATCTGACGCCATGAAGACCTGGACCACGGCTGACAGGGCCATCAACCACGGAACGCTTCCTGGAGTAAGCTCAAGCTGTAGGAGATGAGGAACAGGAGTTAGCTAGCCCCAACGGGAGCCAACTTTGTAGATACTAGGAATCAATAAACTACTGTTTTGCACTGCAACGGAAGTGTCTGCCAGCAAATGACAGCAGCCCGCGTTGCTGAGGATCCGCCCATCATTGAAACGCAAGGAGTGGATTCCTATCAAGCGGTACGGAGGGCAAAGAGTGGGTGGGTGGAAGTGATGGGGGAGCGAGCTGCATAAGTGCCCGCCCATCGTTTTAGTTCTTACCTTGTCTTTGTGCTCGTCGCTGGACTGCAGTGGCGCTGTAATCAGATCCAACGGGGGGCCCACGGCGAATGCCTGGCGACCAAGGCAGCCGCATTCCCGCCAGAAGCACCCACATCGAAGAATGATTTTTCTTCCCTCTTTTCCGTCCTTTCTCTTTTTTTTTTTCTCCTCAACCAAAACAGTAAAAGAAAGAGAAAAAGTAAAGTAAATAATAAGTGGGGAGAAGAAAAAGAAATGAAACACAGAGAAATCCAAGGACCTGGTGCAACGATTGGTTGAACGTTTTAATGCGGTTTTCCTCCCAAGGTCGCCTCGATGCCCAATAGGGGTGGCGCAAAGGGAGCACCGGAACGGTCCCTATCAGTGATGATACCCGGTAGCCTGACCGCGCCAACCTAGTCGTTGGTCGGCGATCAGATCTACTTTGGCATGGTGAAGACAGGGGCGCCGTGGAAAGCTGCAAAAAAGGCAAAGACCCATTCGGGGAAGGACGCCCTGACGGGTTGCGACTTAAGACAAGGCGCGCACGCGCGCTATGTAGATCCACTCCCGAATTTCACGGGGCAAAGAGTCGGTGACGTCTACATCTATTGAAAATCATGAAGCCTCATCCAACCTGAAGAGGGGCCATGGGGCAGGAATAGAAACAGAAAGTGGAAATGTGAATGAGACCTACTCCAGTACCAATGCGGCCAAATGACAATAATAGACGGGGCAGGGAAAAGATTCCAAATTCCCTCATCCCAAGTACATCTGGGCAGGACAGTCTTAGTGGTCACGGCCGGGGGGAAGGCGACCACTACAAGGGGTTAGCACAAGCCATCTCTGGACAGGGGTCCTCGGTGGATGCTCGGTCTTATTCCGGAAATGCAAGGTTGATGGGAGATCAGGGCATGTTTCCAGGTCACCGTTCACACCCTTCGAGCAGTCAGGTTTTGCCGCGGTTGGCGGGGCCTGCGATAGAACCAAGTTCGGGGGCGTGCTCGGAGATAAGATCCTTACACACCAGCCAGGCCCGTTGGCAAGATGGGTCTTTCGTCGACATCTCCGCCAACCAGCAGGTCGCCTTGGAAACCTGCCCGGCCACTTTTCGGAACTTGGCAGTCCCGGGTTTGACCATAAGCAACAACTCGATGATGAGAACCGTGGTCGACTGCATGAGATAGTGTAGGATGCACCACCAGGGCGAGATCCGGTAGACCCAAGGGAGGTCAGGGGGGTCAGGCAGTAGGTCGAGCATCTGACTTGCATGCTCAACACACACCCCCGCCATGGTCTCACAGAAACGGCCTGGTGGGTCATTGCCGTAATTTTGCTGGGCGAGACGGCTTAGGCAAGGCTGCGTGATGAGCAACTTGGTGCTGAAGAAGCGAAAGGCGAGGCTCACCCTTTGCCTTTCGAAGGACGGCGCGCCTTGGGTGAAGTGAAACGCAGGGGGGAGCCGGGAAAGCCACGCTTCTGCCTTACCATGCAGCATGGAGATGTTCACTTCAATCTCCCGCCACGATTTCCGAACGGCTCCTGGCGCATACAACAGGTCAACCGACTCGCGCATGACCAGTGCTAGGTCAATATGGTAGAGGAAGTAGAGCGAGGTGTTGGGTGTGAGCGCTTCGATGGCGCCGGCCACAATCTGCTCACTCTGTTTGCCCCCCGTCGGCATCGGTAAGCGGAAGGAATCGGGCGTTCCGCCACTGTCCACCGCTTTCCCAGGGCCTCGGAGACAAAAGGTCTCCATGAAGATGTTCCGCGCGTCGTGGTCAGCAATGAGTTGAACTACCTTGTTATCCATGAACTCCTCCTCGCGAAATGGCACAGGCAGCGGGGTGGTGAAGAAATCGTCACTAGTGCTCGGTGGTCGGCCCGTCATCACGCAGAGAGAGTTGTCCAGCATATAAAGTGACCACCAGACCCGATACCGGGTCTCCTTGGAGACATGGACAATCGAATTGCTTTCGCTTCGTAGATTCAGCCCCATGGTAACAGCGGAGCGGATCGAGATTCCACAAATTCTCCAGGACCTAAATGACCCATGTATCAGAGGAGGGGACGAAAAATGGAAGGACTAGCCCCCGGGAGACCGAGAGATGGATGCTGAAAGGAAGCGTACCTGTTTACTTGTCCTATCGTCATGAGATAGAACGAAGTCAGTCCTTCCACTTGGACTTGCTGCAGATTCGGGTGCTCGAGCAGCGCTGTGTCACTCATGCTCAACTTCCAGGCCCGCGAGAAGTAGACCAGGCTGTCATCCAGCCCATTTTCGGCCTCGTTATAAAAATGGCGGACGTGTCGTGCCGCGACGGCGAATATTAGGTTGAGGATCGCAAGCCATCGTTTTCCCGGCCGTACGTAGGGTGCCGAATAGAAGGACTTGTACTGTGCCAGAAAGATCATCTTGCCCACAATCGGAAAAGTTGGATGTACGGCGTAGAAATAGCTATCGACCAGCTGGTCAGCAACGGTGACCGGCGGCCGTTGAGATGGGTCGACATCATCAATAACCGGGATATCCGAGTCGTCCAGGAAGAAATTTACGGAGGAGACCGATTGACGATCCCACGTTTCTCGGGGGGAGACGGAGTTGGACCGTTCCAGAAGGCGCTTCAACCGGTACATCCATGCGATCTCGGAATGTTCACCGACGAAGCCCATGGCTTGTATCTTTTCGTCCCGGTTAAAATCCTCGTTGGTATAGTCCAGGGCTGCCAGTGAAGAACCCGGGGAAGCATTCGACAGCAGGGCCATATCGGCTGCTTTGGAGGCCGATAAGGACGCCGACGCATGGAGACCAGCGAGCTGTTCATTATCGTCCCTTTGCTGTGACGTGGTTTGTTAAACAGGGCTGGGAAGGGTGAGAGGAAGACGAGATAACGGCAGCATGGGGCTTTCCGGGAGGCAGTGGAAAAAAGCTTCTTACATCGTTCAAAATCTGGTCGACGTACTGTGCCGTCTGAGAATCCAGCTTGGGGGAAAGCTCTCGCAAAAGGGTTTCATATACCTGGACCTGGGTCGTCAAATCACTGAGCTGCCTAGTAACCCACCGTCAGAACTTTTCGACACCGATTCCATGAGCAGTCACACAACACGCACTTGGCCATCTTTTCTCGCTTCCGGTCCCCATACGAGCAGCGGATTCCCGACTCCTGGCACCGCTGGCAGGTTGGGCGGTGGCCGCTGCATTTGGCCTTCTGGTCCCGACAGTTCTCACAGGCCCGGCTGACCCGTCCACTGCTGGTCCAGGTGCTGGTACTCACGGTCCGGGGGATGGCCACCTTGGAATTCGCAGTGCGGTCCCCAGGGGCGCTCCGGGAGCTGCCAGCAGCGGGGTTCTCAGCATGACTGGACGGGACGGGCTCGTAAGAGGCAGGAGGAGGGCCAAAGGAAGACTGGTGCGGATACTGGGGGGCCGGCCAGGAATGGTACTTGGGATCATTACCCGGCAGGTCCGAGGAAGAAGACGAGGTGAATGAGGCATAAGAGAAAGGAGGGGGCCGGTTGTTGTTGTCGCTCATTGTCAAAGAAAAGACGAGACCAGGCGAGAAAACTTGTCAGCCCCCTTTGGTCCCAGCCCTCAATAGCACGGACAAACCCAGCAACAGCAAACACGAGCAATCGCTAATCAGGAGCGAGCGCTGGGGATAGGGTGGCACTATAGACTAGGGAAAGAACAATAATAGTGGACAAGGCTTGGTTTGGGTGTCACAGTTTCATACCGGCCGCTCGACGCTTGTTGGCCGGGAGGGACCCAGAGCCGGACGAGGGCGACGTGTGGTAGGCTGGAGGTCTCTGCCGGCTGGTCTCGCCACAGTTGGGCGGAAATCGGCTCGCGTCTCCGGAACACCAAGCCCATCGGCCCAGAGGCGCCCATCGTGGTTGAACTCCCAACCATGGAACCGGCGCCCCCATCTCCGCACCGTTTGATAGCCCATCTGAGGAGCTATCCACCCTCCCACGGCGATTTTTCGAAGGTTGGGGAGGAAAGAAAAGGCAGAAAAGCTCGCTTGTGATCCAGCTCGGGAGGGTCGACCGGAACCTTGGGACGCCGCATGACAGCAAGCCCGCGCCAATGTTTGTGAGGCGGATGTCGGGGCGAAGCTGGAAGTCGGAGCCTCCCGTCTAACCCTGCTGGTGTCCTTTCCCCTTTCCCTCCCCATCCTCTAGCCCAGCAATCCTTCGGACCAGATGGCTCGCTCGCTGCCTTGCAGCCCCCAGGCTTGCCGGGAGACGGGGAGAATTTTGGGCCTCCCATCGACGCGAACAACCAGCGTCACCATCGTATCCGTGGCGCCCTACCTCAACATGCTGTCTGCCAGTCGTCTGCCTGGCCTGACGTTCACCAGTGGCGCAGAAACAAATCGAAACGGATAAGGCGTAACCCTGAGGGAGCCCATCATATCACCGGGGAGAAAACAACAACCCCGCCCCGTTGACACCCAGGGGCACATGGGGACCAAGTTCAGTGCTTCGTCTGGGGGGCACTGGCATCGACGACGGTGGTGGAACACGCTCCTCTTTCCTTGGGATCAAAGAGGGGGCTCGCGACGATGCTCAACACTGATTGTCGCCCCGATCCTGGGTGCCTGCTGCCTGTTCAAGGTGAGCAGTCATCATATGCAACTTATTCCCCATGAGGCCACTCTCGTCTCTATTTACTGGTTTTTGATAGCCTTTCTCCTCATTGTTGACTCATTTCCAGCTCCTTAGCCAGACCAACTGAGCGACTGCAAAATTCGAAGGAACATTTCCACAATCAACCAGGCCAGCCTCTTTTCCCGTTCTCGATTATTGACGGCCATAGAAAACTCGGACTTGGCAGGATTTTTCGTAAATCTCGACTGGCGACTGAATGGACTATACATCTACTGCTCTTGAGGTTTAGAGGGGCTATGTGTCCGAAGAACATGGGGCAGCGGCGAAGGTTGCACGACATCCAGGTCGTTGTGGTCACATGTCTGCCGGCTTGAATTTCTCCTTGGCCGCTATCCACATTATGGTTGGCGTTATGGCATGACGATATGGCTCTCAACAAGGTGGAGGTCATCCATTTATCACATGCGCGGCATTTGGTGTTTCCCGGTGCGCTTTGCAACACGACTGGCCGTATGTACCAGGCGGGTCTTCAATGGTAGCTTTAGAATCCTTGGGGACATGGAGCAGAAGATATGCAGGGAGTATCGCGCTGCTCAGATCACCGCTATCCTTACACATGATAGGCGCAAAGGTGTTTTTTTTTTTTTTTTTCAATTTCAAAAATGATCGACCTAGATCAGCAATACTGACAGTGCACCTACCAGTCATCGAAACCGGATGCGGAAGCACCGGGATTCGAAAGCGGGGATCACTGGAGATTTGTGAATGCTGCGGCGAAAGTGGTGAAGGCATTGGCCTTGTGACAAGGCCGTGACATCTGGAGGTGCAAAACCCGCTGACAATTGACGACATGGTCAAACCTTATGGATCTGGAGCATAGAACTTAAACGGGCTCTTGGGTTCAGCACAGATTGTGGACGAGGGACCGACCATGGCACCGACTTGGTCCGGATAACCATTTGCCGGTCCACCTTTCCGGGTCACCCATAGCAAGGGGCGACGAAGAAGATTGGCCAGCACAACTTCCGACGCCAGATTCTGCCTGGTTCTGGGGATTCCAAGGGGACCGAGGTGCGACGTATCACGCGCCGTGCCATACGGTCGGTACTAGAGACGGGTTGTTCGAGGGGTGCGTGTTGGTGAGTAGGCTCAAGCGGCCATTCGGGGACGATGGATCTGCGAGGGTCAGGTCGTGCTGGAGACAAACAGAGATTAGCCAACGGGCCAAGAGACCTGGAGCATAGCTTTACATTGCAGGTAGCAGCAGACTTCGCGTCCGCTGACAACCCGGGCTCGGCGTAGCGCACGCTGGTGCCGGCCCTGCGATTAATCCCGAATCCGTGCTTAAAAGGGATCCAGTAGGCCCATTGCAATAGACCCCCCGTATCTGGACACCGCGAAGGGACGAGGAGACATTCAAACCCGGGGTGGTGATGGAGATGAATGAGATGGTGATCTTTCGGCCTAGGCGGGGGAACGAGTGGAAAGGGGAGCTGAGAAGGTGTTAGGCAGCCTCACCAGCCGAGCCAACCCCAAGGCTCCGCTGGCAGGGTTGCACAACGTGCCAAGTGACTTTGACGATGGTGGGCGAGAGCCCGTTCAAATATGCTCTGTTCCACGGCCGAGCCTTAGTTCTCGAGGAGGCGCGGCGGGCTCGATTGGTGAGGAAAAAGGTTCCGCATGGGGAAGTGGCTGACTGACCCTCTTTCGTTGCGCTTTCGCGCCTTCGCCGTTCCACTTCCTTCCCACTTTCCCTGGGCGCGGACCGTCTGTTTTTCCTCCTGGTCGCCTCTTTGCCCAGCAAGTTCTGGCAAACCCAGTCAAGCTCAGCAGAGAGAGACAGCAGTAAGGGCCATCGGGAGGCGCGATCGGACGATCAGGCTGCCAGATCCATCTCGATCTTCCGCTGGATCGGAAGAGAGGAGGTGGCGAGGAGAAGGGGTTGAGCAGATCTCAGCTATTCTGGCAGAATCGCCAGTCCTCGAACCATGATGTCCTGGCTCCCATTGGCCCCGGCACGCAAATCCCGGATATTCCCCTCGCCGGCGCGCCAACTGGGTCGGGCTCCCAGTAGTCCAGACACTATCTGTCTATCTACTCCGTACCGATTTACCTACGGAGTACCTGTCTACCTGCTCCCTCGCAACCGGCCATGATCTACCTCATGACTCAGGCAGGGGAACAACCGACTCCGACTCGGCTGCGGGAGTGGAACTGACATCCTCCACCCTTCCCCCTTGCTCTCGGCCCTTTCATCGATGGCTCTATGGCGCGAACTCACTGGTAAAGTCGCGTTGCCCGAGGTACCGGTGGCGCTCACATACATAGTAGATCCGCGTTAGCGCGCCTCCCCGGTGACCTCAGCTCCCAGACTGCCCACTAATCTATCCCGCAGAAACTCCTCAAACCCTCCTGCCCGACACATTTTCTTCGCTTCCTGACCGTCCACTCGGACAACGGGGGACTGATTCCGCACCCACGAGGCTTCGCTAGCCCAACGGTCTCTCGCGCCGTCTCTCGCACCCTCGCGCGATGTGACACGTCCAGGAACTCCAACTGATGGGGGTAGCGCTCGTGACAAAACGATCTACATGCGTGATAATCCGGTTGGAAGCCAGTGGTCAGTTGTTCTCAGCAGGCCAGTGCTGTATCGCCAACCAAACCAGTGGCAGCCAATCGGTCCGGTGGCGGTATCATAAATGGAAACAACGGAGAGTGACAGATTAGGGAATACCAAGTGGCCAATGGCATCCAGCAAGGTCTGGAGGGCTCTTCAAGGCTTGGGGCGGCCTGTGCGACGCGCTTTCACTGCAGCCACTCCGCGGAGATCGAAATGGCGGTTTTAAGCTATGGTCAGCACGTGTTTGCTGCAGGGTGCTTGCTGTGCGACATGCCAGTCAGTTGGTTGGAACATGAAACACCTGAGCCGGTCCGATTCCTGGTGCCCGGGTGCCTCCATTCAAGGTATAGAATTAGATGTAGATATTAGATGGACAAGGCACGGCAGTGGGTGGAACCCGAGCTAGTGTCTTTGTAGGGATAGTATCCGTCAGTGGGTAGAGGCAATCTAGCCACCCCTACGGAGCATTTAGATACAATTGGATACATAATGCGATCATTGCCACGCTGCACTAGTATTACTATAAATTAATCCTGTAGGGCTGTCGATGTAGCCATGCCCAAATTCCGCCCGTCAAAGTTTGTGCTGGATCGTGGATGGCGATCTCGGCTGGGCTCGGCAAATCCGCCCGCCCGCCGACGAGGCCGATCTCGACGCCGACGCCAACTCCAACTCTCTCCATCCATCCACCGGAGAACCAGCACCCCCATCCACGTCGTTCGTGGTTGTACCTGACGTGATACCCTGTATCGTCATGACTCATGAACCGTAGAAAGCATCCCCGAACGACCGACGAGGTCGAATGTCCGAAACGAAGAAAGTTTGTCGCGTACGTCTCCAGTGAGCGTTCCATGATTAGCATCATCTTTCTACAGAACAACTGATCATCCGACGAATCTCCAGCTGCCAACGGTGTCACGCCCATAAAATCAAATGCTCTGGAGACCAGCCCTGCGCCAAATGTCGCCAGGTCGGTTGTGCCGATGAGTGTCAATACGCGCCGCGCGATCGGCAGGTCCGAGTGAGCGAAAGGTGGGTGCTACAACTGTTTGCTTCTGACTCACGGGGTATGCGCTGTCTGATTGGCATTCGACTGATCGATTTCCGTTCCAAGTTATCTGCGACAACTGCAGGCCGAGAACCAGCGCCTGCGAGAACAACCGACACCCTCGGTCAACCCGACCGAGGCGGACGCCGACACCGATGGCGGCCGCGGCCCGTCGCGAGCGGCTGAGGCGCCTGATGAAAGCAACCCCAACGTGCGCAATCCTCTGATCGGAGACCGGGCCTGGTTCCACCCGTACGATCCCTCGGCGCCGCCTCTTTTCGTGGGCGAGGCCGCGTGCACGGCATTTGCGACGCGCTTCCGGCGTTTCTTGACTGGCAGCAATGCGACCGCGCATATTACACGGACGCAGTATGTTCGGGATGAGAATATCGCTGCTGCCAATGCGGGCGATATCTCGTGGCCGAGTCTGCATCAGGCACGGCTGTTGTTGAAGATTGCCCTGCGTCAGATTGGCTTCATCTATCACTTGGTGCTGCGCAAGCCGACCCTGGAGAAGCTTGAAGAGATCTATCAGACGGGTGACTTTGAGTGCAAGGTCAATCAGTGCAAGTTCTTTGCGCTGTTTGCGTTTGGCGAGGCCTATTCGATGCGAAATGAGCCAGCCTCGGGGTCCAGAGTGCCGGGGACTAAGTACTTTGCGCGTGCACTGAGCTTGGTGCAGGTACTGCCGGAAAGAACGAGTATCACACACTTGGAGACGCTGCTGCTATTGGTATGTGCGGTCATAATCCTTGTGAGGTTCATACTGAATTATATAGTCCCTATTCTCGTACTATCTGAACCGACGACACTCTGCCTATGTCTTGATCGGCAGCGCCATGCGCCTGGGGCTGTCCATCGGGATGAACCACAACGTTCCTGAGTCGCAGATCATTGATCCAATTGAACGGCAGCACCGCGTGCGCATCTGGTGGACGATCTATATTTTCGACCGCATGTGGGGATCGAAGATGGGTTTACCGTCGCAGATTCTCGACGACGACATTCACCTCGACATGCCGTCCAACATGACGCCGACGCAGTTGCACGAGGAGCAGTTCTCGGACACGGAGTATCTGAAAGCCAATATCAGCTTGGCGCGGATCGTAGGCGAGACGATTGCCAAGCTGTACAGTCGACGCAAGTACAGTGAGACCTTCCTACAGCGCGTTCAGAAGCTGCTAAAGGCGCTAAAGAACTGGGTGGAGACGCTGCCGGAGCATCTGCGCCTCGACCAAGTAGAGCCGGAGATGAGTCGGACCCCGGTGGGCTCGCTGCATCTGTCGTTCAACCAGGTGCTTCCCCCCCCCCCCCCCCCCCCCCCCATCCCTTTGCATGACAAGGATTCTAATGAGTTAGTGTGTGATTCTCACCACCCGACCGACCCTTCTGCATATCCTCATCAAGCTTAGCGAGGCTGACGGCACCCGATACGAGGACATTGAGGAGATTTCCCAACCGGTACTCACCCTCGGTGAAGCATGCATCCATGCCGCGCGCCACTCGCACTCGATCATCCTGACGCGGTGGATCAACGGCACGCTCCCGACCTTTGGCTTCTTCCACGCCCATTATCTCTTCTCATCGGCCCTGGTGCTAGCCATGTCCAGCTTCACCCCGGTCGGCAGCCCAGCAGACCTAGGGGCCTTTGAAACGGGCATGGAGGTGCTGCGATCGATGAGCGAGAACGGTAACCTGGCGGCCACCGAATTCTACCAAAACCTAGAGCAGGTCAAATTCTGTCTAGACCGGTATCTGAGCGAGCGACGACGCGATTCACGTAGTCGCCGCAACGCCGCCGCAGCCATTGGCCCGGGGACCGTGTCTGCCAGCGATGCGGCCGCGTCTGCAGCTGCGACAGCCACTCCGACATCGAGCACGGCACCGCCACCGCATGCGTTAACGGAGGGACCGATACCAGCGGACTTTGGGCTGCATCCGACGGTGGTGGAGGGCGTGGTACGGGACGCGACGAGCGGGTTTACCACGGCGATGGCGTTTATGGAGCCGACGATGCAGGATTTTCTGGCGCAGAGTGATTTTGATCTGGGGATGTTGCATCCGGTGGATACGTTTATGAATGATGAGAGTTATGCGATGGGGTATAGTTAACCAGTGTACCAAGGTGCACTAAGGATATTCAATATATATATTGCATTTTAATATCGTTGATCTAGATGATTTTTATAAAATGTAGATATGTCCGCCCCAACCTAAATAGATAAATCAATAAATTGAAATCTAAACAACGGGTATATAAAAGCACATCTATCACCCATCCTCCCCAACAAACCAACAAAACACAACCAAATCTATCGATCTATATCACCGGCATGGTCACATCAAAATCATCAGCCATCAGCATCAGCATCACTCAATCATCTCAACCCATCAGCCAAGCACAACACCCCTACTGGAGGTATGTTAATATCCCCCCTTCCCCACCAACCCAAACCTCCTCTCCACCCACCGCTGCATATCCAACCCTTTACGCGTGATAATCACGACCAGCACCCCTCCAATGAGAGAAAAGAATACACCTATCCCTTCGTCAGGAATCCTTCAACAACCTCCCCTCCAAACCATCACAAATAAAGAAAAGAAGAAGAAAAGAAGAAAGAAAAAGAAACTTACAGATAGTAAACGTCCACCCCACCCCAATCGCCCCAATCAACGGATCCACAGCGGCACTACTCCCCGCCGAGAATAAATACTGGATGATGTATTTCCCGGAGATGACTTCTGAGCGCCGATGAGGGAGAGCTTCTACACATCCCATTCCCGGGATATATTTTAGCCATGTTTCACCCCCTCACCCGCCTTTCCCCCCAAGAAAGTAGTAAGAATGGAAGACGTACCAGCAGCATACGTATTCAACCCATTAAAAGTCCCCATCAACCCCACCCCTCCCCAAAAAGCCGCAATAATGGGCACCACCATGCCTCCCCTCCCCTCCTGCAAGGTCCAGCCATACACTAACGCCGCGGCGGGCAGGACTAGGAAGAGCGTGATCAGGCCGCTGTTCAGTCGGTCCTGGGGCAGACGAGTACCGTTGCGCTTCACGATCCATTTCCGGACCATGCGGTCGGAGAGACGGCCGCCGAGGATGGAGCCGACGAGGAAGCCGGCGCCCGGGGAGAGGTAGAAGAGGCCGGAGACGAGGGCGGAGGTGAGGTGGAAGCGGGGGTTGAAGATGGAGCGGGCGGAGGTGAGGAGGCTGTATTGGAAGGTGGAGAGGAGGCCACATGTGAAGTCCTTTTTTTGGGTTAATATGGTGTAGGGCTGGGTTGGGTAGGGGAGAGTTGAGAGGGGGTATATATGCATACAGCGAGGAAGATATTCGGGTATATCCAAAGTCGGAAGATCCGAGTCGGATTGAATGTCGATATGATATTCATCATCTTTGTTCGTGAAGTAGGGCTATCAGCGGCAGTGATCTTCGTATCCGCCGAAGGTATCTCCGGCACGAAGCACAGCGACAGGATCAATCCGAAGCCCGTCATGGCGACTTGCACCCAGAAGATGTTGCGCCAGCTGGCCCAGGTGACGATGATGCCGCCGATACAAGGGCCTATCTAGTACTCAGTAATGTTCTGTCAATGGGTGCAATATAGAGGGGTTACCAATGGCGGGTCCCGTGACGGTACCGGTCATGAAGAAGCCCACGGCGGTGCCTCGGACGACCTATTCTTATCAACATCATATCCTCCGACATAAAATGGTTCTGGAAGAAGGAGGAGGAATACCGGCTCAAAAATATCCGCGAGGATCGTCTGCCCCATCACCATAAACGACGTACCCGTCAACCCGCCTAGAATGCGAAACGCCGTGAACATCTGCATATTGGTGGCTGCGGCGGTGCCCGCCGAGCAACCACACAGCACCAAAATGGCGATATTATACGCCATCCGACGGCCAATCAACTGGCCCATGGGCCCCCAGATCAGCGAGGAGAAGCCCATGGCCAGCAGCACGCCGGCATTGGTGACATTGAGGATTTCCTGGGTGGTGTCGAATTGGGTGGCGATTTCGGGCGTGGCGGGGAGGAGTGAGGTGCTGTTGAAGGTCACGGCGAGGGTCATCCAGGAGACGACGAAGAGGATGATGGATTTGCGCCAGAAGGGGAGGTCGTAGCCATTGGTGATTTCCGAGGCCTTTTTGTCGGCGATGGGAAGGGTTTTCTCGCTCGGGCTGGTGGTGGTGGTGGCCTCAGGATGGGCTGCGGGTTGGCATTCGACATCGGGCGCCATGGCCGGCATGGGGCCCTTCATCGTGATGATCGAAATGAATGTCTGTCGGATTCATCGCTTCCTTCTTTGCGCGTCTTATCCATCTTATAGCTGCGGACTTGTTTCCGACGCTCGGCTTGCCGGTTGTGTGGCCGACTGCTCGCTCGGTCACGCCGGGGTTCTCGCCGACCTCGGATTTTGCCCGCCGACACGCACATTGACAGCACAGGGCCGCAGCGGGCAATTGCTCGCGTGCAGTGGACAGGCACGACAAGTAGTCAGGAGATACGACACACTTGACAGGTAAAGTATCTACTACTACAGAGTACACAACAGATGAGAAAGACAATATGTGCATTAAATGCTACTGATAATCATCACAAAGTAGAACGGATTCAATTATGTACGGCTAATCCAATCCCTCACACTTACAGCAGGATCATGCCAAGAGCAGCGCCAACAGCGGTCACTGCATACGCACCCAGCTGCCAGTTGCCAACCCGGACGGCACCAGGGGCAGCAACACCAGCGGCAGCTCCCTCGGAGGAGCTGGAGCTGGCGCTGGCCACCGAGCCGCCAGTGGGAGAAGAGGTCACGCTGCCAGTACCCGCGGTACCGGCCTCCTTGAGCAGAGCCGAGCAAGTACCCGTGGCAGCGCTGGAAGAGGTGGTGGTGCCGTCGCCGCTGAAGTCACAGGCGCTGGCCTTGATGCTCTGCTGCTCGTAGTACTGGTTCATGACGAAGCTGAGCTGCTGCTTGGTCGAGCACACGCTGTACGAGCCGTACGAGCCGCTGGTCGAGTTGCTCGACATGCCTGCGCAGTAGTCGCCCTTGGCGCAGATGTAGTCGAACAGGTCACCGTACTTGCTCTCCTTGACCGAGTCCTTGACGACGCAAGACAGGGACTCCTCCATGCAGGAGCAGAGCTCCTCGTTGGGGGACGGGGGCAGGGTGCTGCTGGCCTCCCAGGCGGTGTTGACGCTGGGGCAGGTGGGCGTGGCGGTGTTGCTCGCAGACCAGCTGTTGCTGTTCACACCGGTGGCGGTCACCTTCTGCATCTGGGACGACAGGTTGGAGAAATCCTTGAGGGTGCTGACGCTGGTGCCGTCCACCGACACCAAGCCGTAGTCGTTGTCCTCCTGGAAGTACATGTAGACGATACCACCGCTCCAGACGTCGTTCATGTCGTCACCGAAGAGGACGGGGACGTCGGTGAAGGTACGGGGAGAGGGGTTGTTGCAGCCATACTCGGAGAAGAACGCGGGCACGGGGTAGTCCTTGAACTCTTCGGTACGCGCCTGGTAACCAGAGGTCTTGAAGGAAGAGTCACCGCACCACTCGTAGATGTTGTAACCGAAGAAGTCGATGGTGTCGGCCGAGTCGCCGCAGGCAAGGTAGCTCTTCAGGTCGTCACGGATGGAGGCGTCGTCGTCGGTGGCATAGCCGACACCCAGGGAAGAACGGTAGTTCTTAGCCTTGATGTACGCCTTCATGTCGCGCACGGCGGCCTTGACGTAGGCAATGGAGTTGGTGTTGTTGCCGCTGTTGGCGACCTCATTACCAGCGAAGAAACCGATGACGTTGGTGTAGTTGGCAAAAGCATCGATGACGCTGGTGTAGCGCGAGTAGAGCTCGGTGTTCCACTCGGGGTCGGCCCGGTTGATGGAGGTCGAGGGGGTCGACAGATCGGTGATGAGGTAGATGCCCGCATCCTGCAGCGCCTGCATGCACTCGGTGTGATCCTTGGTGGGGTCCACGGCGTAGGTACGGATCACGTTGGTGCGCAGCTGCTGAAGGTAGGGAATATCCCGCTTACAGCTGGTGGCATCGGCCAGGGGATCGGTGTAGTCCTCAGTGGACGAGGAGCCGTTGGTGGCAGTATAGTCCTCTGCGAAGGTTAGCGGTGTATCGCATCACCAGATGAGCTACATACGCTGATAGGCAACACCACGGATGAAACTAAAAGGTCAGTCAGGATGCTAAGGAGATAGTATAGGATGATTCACTTACAATTGGGTGCCATTGTTGGAGTAGAAGAACTTGTTGCTCTATTGCCAACCAACCAGTTAGACTTGCCTGGTATCACCAGATGCGAAACATACCTTAGCCTCAATAGCGGGCAGGTCGGCGGCAATGGCGCGGCCCAGCAGGAGCGAGGCTCCGGCCAGGGTAGTAGCGGAAAGCTTCATAATGTGAAAGGTGGTTTGGTTTGAAACGAAAGTCGAAATGCAAAGCGGGTTCTAATGTAATCCCGGTGATATCAACTGCCCGCAGGAGAATCGATAGCCAAGGGAAGAAGCGTCAAGAAGTATACAACGAGTGACTGACGGCCGACACACTGGGCCGTCGATATAGTTGGGTGGTTGGGGAGAAGTGGCTGGGAAAGAGAGAAAGAAAGAGATGACGAGAGGAAGAGAAGGAAGAAGAAGAAGACGACGGAGGGAGGGGGTCCGGAGTACTTAGGAGCCGGAGGCGAATGACGGGGGGAGCGAGTGGCCCCGGCCCCTGCCTGTCGGCTGGATCGAGGGCCGATTACGACGCCTCCGCCGTAAAAATAGCAGGTTCCGCTGTTGATCCCAGTTGATTCAGTTGTATGACCTGACTGACATGGGGCGGCCCTTCATCCTTCTCAATTATCCTTCACCTTCTCCGGTCGACACCATGTGGCAGTGCCACCGATCGTCTTGGTCTCTAGACAAGCCTTTCTTCCGAGCAGCATCGTGCGTGGATGGAACCATCCCGCTGGAAAGAATGGGAGAGGAACAGGAACAGAAAAGCAGGTATGGTACGTATGGCCGTGGCTGCGGGCTGAAACAGGGTAACTTGCCCCAGGACCCTGCGGGATGATTGGCCCAGGACCCTGGCGGGTTGTTTGGTACGGGTATCTTACAGCACTGTGACGGGTCCAGACTCCTGCCGAGACGGGTTCCTTGTTCCTGACCCGAACCAACAGGGCAACTCCCTGGTACATCCTCACCATTTCCGTCTTGCCGCTGCCGTTTTGACCTCTCACGGGCGCTTCCGGTCAGAGGGGTGGGGCGTCTGCTTATTGCGATTCTCATGGACGGCTCACTCGATGCGCGCATCCCCGGGTCGATGCACCCGGAAGATGTCCTTGTTCACATTGTTGGTCTCATCTGTTTCGCTATTGGAACCCTGCTACGTCGGTCTCTTCTCAGACGGCGCTCCATCCCTGAATCATCCCGGATGGCAGCCATAATACATAACGAATGGGATGCAGCCTACCGGAGCCGGCGGGCCTCCGCCAAGATGCCAAGAGCGCAACCTGCTGGGCGGTAATTTAACCATACATCGTACCACCGTGTAATACCGGAAGACCCTGTGACCCTGCGCAGGGTTTCAGGGTCTGCGGTCGCCCAAGGGTCCGTAAAGTGTAAATCGATGTAAGGCCCAGTAACTTTGTGGTAAGAAATCGCTCCACACCATCCCCATGAATGAAACACCACACCGAATAGGAATTATTATTATTCATTCATGATTGTGGTTGTTCTGCATCGGCTCCATGTTACATCCTCTTCATCATTCTTCTGTATCAGCCGTGTTTATTTATAGTGTTTGACATTGATGAAATGCTTGTTTACGCCGGCCGCTTAAATAAACCTCCGTCATCCCAGACAATCTCCCACACTATCAAGCAGGTGTCTGACTTGCCCCTACCCTTCTCTGTACTGGAGTCAGTCAGACCGGAAATGCCGCAAACTCAGGAGACAAGGAGATGGCAGACCGCACAAAGACCGGGACACCCGTGTGATCGGCTGCCGAAACAAGACACGGGATACCAAGCTTTGAGAGATCATCCAGCGAGCGGCATCCTAGTCTATCAATAGCCCAACCACTGACTTTGGTCCTCTCCTTTTATCCAGCCCGACCACGCACCTGCCAACATGGTCATCATCGCAGAATCATCTCAGTCCCAGCCCCCAACCCCTCAAGCAAGGGATTCTCCAACTGTCTCCTCCGTATAAAGGGGCAGAGCAGTCTCACCGGCCAACCGGTGATCCACCATCCGACGTCATGATGGCTTGCGCTGTTTAAGCTTGTAGGCGCCACGATCGCAGCAGACAGCCAGTGTTATGTGGTACGACCTCGCGGATGGCTAGACCGTTGCCTCTTCAACCGCCGGTGCCTTGTTGTCGCGGTGTGTTTACAACTGCACGATATTCCTTGTAGCACCGCCCTCTGTTTGTTGTTCTCCTGCTTCGGTTGGAGCTGCATTGTCCGATCGTCGGGGGTGGGTGGACGGTTGGTCAGAATGTCAGCTGGTAGGACAACATCTGCACGACTTCAAAGCGGTGAAGTCAGTGGTGGGGGAATGGAATCTCCATCGAAAGTGACTTGAATCAGCCTGACGGCATGTGATGCAATTATGGAGTAGTTTCAACAGCCTTGAAGCCATGCCGAACTGCTGTGGCTGTGGCTTGTATGTGTGGCACCTCTGTGGCACAGTCATCTTCACGAGCCACACTTGTGGCGGAAAAGAGACACCCGCTTATATCAGCACTGGTCGGGGACCGACCAATGACCGCCCACCACATGGGGCGGCACGAAACAAGCCAGGGGCTGGAATGCTTCGTCCGAGTTTGACTTTGGATGACGACAGTCAAGTCGCTTGGCCATCTTCTAAGCCATTCATTGTCGTCTCGATGTCAAAGAAGCTTTGCAACAACCATGATACCGAGCCATAGTGCTGCCCAATATAAAACTCCTGCCTGACGGCTGGGACAGGCGTCCACAAGCTGAAGACAACCCAAGGATTGATCGAGGTGTGAAATTTCTTCACCCGTCCTCCCCTGGACAGCCAAGAGTCCAGACATCATGATGATGAATTCTGTACTCCGCCGGCCAAAGCGAGGCCAAACTTCGTTAGTCGGAGGCAATCTGGGCCTTGGCGTTCCGTAGTCGACGTCCTCCTGCTCAGCATTGTCACTTCATTCTCTGTCGGGAAGCGCCAGGGGCTTGAATCGCAGAAGTCAAAATCCGCCCCACCAGCCTGGCAGCCACTGAGCGCCCGGCATTTCGCTGCTACCGATGGGAAGTTGGGGGTTATCAAATATCGATCTGTTCAGCGACCCAATGAGACTCTTTCCCCCAGCGGAGACTAGCGGTAGCTGTGTGGCTGTGTTGAATGCTGCAGCAACCCAACCCGAATAATGAGATGTGTTGACAATCAACCTGGAACTGATTTCGGCTGTCTCCTTTCATTCTCTGCCATTGTGGGTGACGCTGCCCTCGCGCTCGGAGGCATCTTTCGTTTCTTTCCTGGTTTCTGTCGCTCGTTATTGCTGTCCTGGCCCGGTTGCACGGTGGCGGCAGTCCTATATCATCACCCTCCTTCGTGCTTTCTGCTGCTTCTGCTCGTGTTTCCCTTTTCATCTGATCTTATCACCGCCGGACCCATCCGCGCGCTTTTGTTGAGGCCGAACCCCTCCGGATTGTTCTGGTGGCCACTGAGGCGGAGTATCGCGAATCCACTTCAGCCACACCGTGAGGCTTCAACTGCTCTGCTATCGATCAGGAAGCTTTTCCACGTCAGTGAGTTTATTCCTTTCTTGCGTTGCTCATTGGACCGAACGGCGATGACAGCTGTACCGTGCGGTTGGGACGCCATGTGCCTCAATGCGGCACAGTCGCTTGCCGAATTTTAAAATTGTCCTGCCTATATCTTTGACCTGGTGCCTAACTCTTCTCCAGTACATATACCACAGAACCAGATTCTTCTTTTGTTGGTTACTAATTGACAAACACCTGGAAACATGCGTATGTACCCCTTTTTGGACCCGCGACATCGGCTAACCGCGTCTTGGCATCAGATATCTACAAACGACATGCCAGAAAGCTGGCCTGGTATGACCAGGAAGGCGAACCTTCCTCTCATAACCCCTTCAAGAAATTCCGCCGACAGCCGCGACGCACTAATTCCATTCAGCTGGAGAATCGACTGACTCCGATCATGTCAGAGGGTGAAGTGCGCTTGTCGGAGGAGCGCCGGCGACGGAGGGACATGACCGACGGACTAGTCGGGCCAGAGCATGCAGACAGCTTCCCTCCCCAGTCCGCAGGCACCGATCTGGTGGCGCGAACGGACAGCGGCGACAAAGCCGGCACCGATCCATCTATGCATAGTCAAGTTCCCATCAATGTTCCGCGCCAGGATGAGCCGGAAGACATGCAGGGCCCGCGCAAGAGGAGGACCTTCATGAGCAATATGTCCAGACTGGATGACCGGTTGACGAGTGACTTGGGCAAGCCGATTCCAGAGAAGCGAAAGTTCACGGTGATGGGGCAGTTGAAGGCCACCATTTTCAATTCTTGGATCAACGTTCTGCTCTTCGCCGCACCTGTCGGAAGTGAGTATTCGATGGATTATCAGGAACATGACTGACTGGGATAGTTGCTCTGAATTACGTCAACGTTAGCCCGGTGGCTGTCTTTGTGGTCAATTTTATTGCCATCATGTATGTCCATTGATACTCTACGCGATCGCCGCTAACGTGAATAGTCCTCTGGCTGCCATGCTGAGTTATGCGACGGAAGAGATTGCCATGCGGTATGACTACTCTTGTTGTTGATAGGACTTCTCTAATAATTGCAGGACGGGCGAGACGATCGGTGGTCTGCTCAATGCCACATTCGGGTAGGTTGTCTGTCTTTTCTCTATGCTTCTGGTCTAATCATGTGCAGTAACGCTGTCGAACTTATCGTTGCGATTATCGCGTTGGTCGACAACGAAGTGACCATCGTCCAGACGTCCTTGATCGGAAGTATGCTCTCGAATTTGCTCCTGGTCATGGGCATGTGCTTTTTCTTCGGAGGTATCGACCGTCTGGAGCAACATTTCAACCCCGTCGTCGCTCAGACCGCGGCCAGTCTGTTGGCATTGGCAGTGGGAAGTCTGATTATTCCTACGGCATTCCACGCTTGGTCTGATGGTAAGTCTCCCGAGTCATTTGTCTGACGCAGCTAACCGTTCCAGCTGGCGATGCGGGAGTTGCTCCTTTGTCACGAGGTAAGCCGTTCGAAGTCACAAGTAAACCGTAAGCTCACACATTGCAGGCACCAGTGTCATTCTGCTGGTTGTGTACGGATGCTACCTGTTTTTCCAGCTCAAGTCGCACACTGAGATTTACAACGCGCCCAGCCCCAAGGTGGAAAAGAGACGACAGAAGATCAACGAGGGCGACGCCAGCCGTGGCATCGCGCAGATCGGCAAGATGTCGGCCTCCATGGCGGGCGAACACGCGCAAAAGGTCGAGTTGCAAGAGCCAGAGGATGATGCCGAGGAGCCCCAGTTGAGTGTCACGGTGGCGGTGTTGACGCTCGTCATCTCGACCGTTTTTGTTGCTCTCTGCGCTGAGTTCATGGTGGATTCCATTGATGCCCTCACGACTCAAGGACATATCTCGGAGACATTTGTCGGATTGATCCTTTTGCCTATTGTGGGTAATGCAGCCGAGCATGCCACGGCCGTGACTGTGGCATGCAAGGACAAGATGGATCTGGCGATTGGTGTTGCCGTTGGATCTAGCATGCAGATTGCGTTGTTGGTGCTGCCGTTGATCATTGTGATTGGATGGGGCATGGGCAACGACGACATGACGCTGTACTTTGATGCTTTCCAGGTGATCCTTCTGTTTGTGGCCGTTCTCCTGGTCAACTATCTGATCGCCGACGGGAAGTCCCATTGGCTGGAGGGGGTGTTGCTGATGATGATGTACCTCATCATTGCTGTGGCTGCTTGGTAAGTCATCTGTGAGTGTTGTTGAATGTTATACTAATGTTCCCAGGTTCTATCCGGCCAAGAGCGATGCCGCATAAGTCATACCGAGTGATTATTGGATAGACTTTCTTTTCGACGTGTATATTATTTTGATGATGATTCGGTCTTTTTCTACATGTGATGTCAGATGCCAACTACATGACTCGCGATACCATATAATGGCGTTACGCGATGGATTAAATCGCCACGATACTAATTTATTTTCTATCTGATCGATTCCATTACTGCTCTATCATAACATTTGAATTCGCGTAATATACTGCACTGCCCAGAGCAAATCGTGTCGAGGTCCCAAGTGACCGACCGGCAATTACCTATGCCGAAGCATTATTCTGCTTGTACTGCATTGAATATTCTTGGTGACTACATCGTGGGAATGACTCGTACACCACCTAATCAGTCCCAGATCACATAGTGAAATATACAAGCCACTATTGAATACCGAATTGAATATGCTTGATTCCCAGTCATAGAACCTCGAAGCCATAAAATCCTCTCCTCCCCCCCCCAATCTTTCCCCTCTTTCTCTGTACATATCCCAAACACCATATCGACTATCCCACTGCACCAAATCCCATCTGGAGGTTATCAACCAACATTCCAGGCTAGCCTACTATGGAATTATACCTCGTTCGCATTTATACAAGCGACAGTACCGTCCCACTGCTATTTCTACTGGTATTTCATTTCTTCGACAGTCATCTACGGAGCTCAGAACTGCGTCTCGATCCTGCATAGCGAGACCTCGGATAAACCCTTCTTGATGATCAACTGCACGGATTGGGACAGAAATTTACTCTATTCTCCATTAGTCAGTTTACCTGAGTGGTTTCATCAGCTGCTACCATGCTGGCTACACGAATACGTGGCCACAATTAATCCAGATAAGTACGGATCTACCCAATAGTTACCAGCTGACATGAGCGTGCAGTGAGTAAGCCCTCTACCATTTGAAAAATAGACACTAACTTAGATCCAGGCTCAATCCCCTACAAAGTATAACTTACCGTTTTATCGGAAATATCTCGTCGAGTTCACTGAAGGATGGAACCTCCGAAGACTCCTAGTCTCTGCTTGATAATTCTAACCCGGGGCGTATCGACAGCTTAACCTGAACAAGAACGAGTTTATCGATTTATATCATAGGTATACTGGTTAAATGCCGTGCGTGGGCAAGAGGAATTGCTACGGACACAGACACAGACACCGACACCGACGCAGATGAATAAGTTACTAGAGGTCGAACCAGACTTTCGGGGTGGCTAACGAACGGCTACTGCATGAATGTTCTGGTGATTAACATGTTTATTATATGCAAAAGACACCGGCGTTCAAGCGATACTTCAGCTACCCATATATGGGAGTGCTGAGATGGCGGCATGGATCAAAATGCCCCTGGGGTGGGTGGGAATGTGAGTGAGAGACTCTTTTCATTGAGCTATGATTTTGGAATTGACGAGTATTTAACTGTTCTATAGAATGAACTCTTATAGGAAGATTCGGGGAAATATACATAACCTGCAGAACAGGACAACAACTGACGATGCATGAAGGCGACGACTACAGTTATGTCCATGATTTGGCGAACATCAACTATACTAGCCATCTCGGATACATATTGGGCTTAAGCTCATAAAACCAAGGTAATTATCGAACTAGAATGCTCGGCTTTTCCAGATGGTACTGATAAACCAGCCTTCCCGCCCTCTCGTCTGCGTGGTGTGGCAAAGCCCGGTTTCATGGCCCGACATGTAGCAATGTCCTTGAATCAGGAGATGGCGCGGCCCATGGCTCCGGCCAGGTCTCATTGCCTAGAGTATCGAAGGACAACTCATGCCAAGTTGCTCAAGCACGCGTTACTGGGATCTGGTAGTCACGCCCTAAACTAGGGGACGAGATGGATTATATGAAGCATGAGACAGACAAGATCGATAGGTTCAAGATGTCTGGTCGAATGCAGTGGATAGGAACAGAAATCATGTTCGGTTGACAAGAGCATTAACGCACAATATCTACAGCATTGACATACTGGGAAGATTCTCGATAAGCCTATGCTGGATGGCTGGTCCATGTCGCAAGACAAGATATCCAGACAGAAGCAAATGATTTTGCTGTCTGATTATCGTTTATAAGTTTCAGCCGCTGGCCTTTGGGCTTGGTTATGAGTGATTTCTACGCAGAGACACAGACATACGCAACCTCATCCATTGGATACTACGCGTCCAGGCCTTAGGTTTTCACGATGCCGCTCACCAGGGAGCGAAATGATCTCACAGGCAACTGGTCCTGAGCAGGTCATCCAGTACAGTACGAAGCCGGCCGCAATCTATGACATTCTGAATGAAAAGGGGTCCATACCAAAAGTCTCGAAAACTGGTTGTCCTGACGAAAGGTAATCATGGGCCCGATCCTGCTTCAGTAACCCTCATCCATGCTGCTTACGGCTAGTCAGTAGACTGCAGGAGTTTTGCTGGAGGACCTGAGGATAAGAAGTTGAGGCTGAGACGGAAAGCCTCCAAATGATCTGATCAAAATCATTCTCGACTGTTGTTATGATTCGTCCCATGCATTCCACACTGATAGCAAACGAAATGGGTTTTCTGTGCAAGCACCGAAAAAGAGATGCGTCTACCCTACGATGAAGGACAGCAGTCATCAAAGCAGCTATACCAGTTGAAGTAGCACATATATTCCATTACCGCTGGCAAAGCAAAACAAACAAAACGATAAGCAATCTCAGACATCTGGAGCACTTTGTTTGTCCTGTTCCAGTGAGCGCGTCGATTGGAGATAATACGCAGGTGTCATCTTGCATCCTCTTCTTCACCACGCAAAACAGCAGCTGACAACATGTTGGGTTCTGCATGTGTTCTCTTGTTCATGATGCGCCACTACCGTGAGATGTTGAGCATCTCCCCTTTGCGGATGCTGTCGTGAAGGCAGACTATCGGCGTAGCGATACGTTAGACCTGCGCTCAAGTTCCCAGCAATGACGCAACCAGGGAAAAAAAAAGAAGGTTTAGAAAGGCTAGAAGACCTGGTGAAGGTTGAAGCAAAAAATGCCTCGAGAGCTACGGTTGTTGTCTGTTGGTATCTCCACCACGGGTAGAACCCTAAGTTGTTTGTGGTGATAAGATGCTAGGATATGCCGTGAAGATTCGAAACACGAGGGTTTGTTCGTTTCACTTGTCATATCAAGAAAGGTCATGCGCTTTTCTTAGAAGGATATCTAAAATGGCGTTGCTTAACAGCATGAGAGAAACCCCGCATAAAAGGAATGACTCCTTTATTAGACGGAGAAGAAGAATGAGCAGGAGAATAGCAGATGCAGTTTTCCATGGAGGTGATGGCTATCGATTATGCACCCACCATAACAAACATTACTGAGTTGGAAAGGGTCTCCAGACAGCCGAATGTTAGCATGCTTGTGCCCTAACATCTGCACTTCCAGATCGTGTATCGCTGTGCCTGGAGCGATGGGGCGGTCAATTAAGCTACCGCTCATGGTAAGTGGAGTGGCCGGAGTAAATTGGCCCTGCCCAGAGCTCGTCTATAAGCGGGAAAAAACAGACAGAGAAACCCTGATATCCGGGCTATCGGAGAGCCACCGTCTAACTGACCCAAACTGCCCCACAGAGTGGGCAGAGAGTGACAGATGGATATACTAATTGTTTTGCTGGATTGACATCCCGTTAACGGGGCTTATACATGCTGCCTTAGGGACAAGGAGAATAACAGTTGGGGATATCCTCATTTATTCCCGGTATATATGATTTGGTGCTGCCAAATAACAATGTTCCTGACTCTCCTGTTTACAAAAGACAGAGATAACGCCAAGAATGGAGGGATCGATTATCATACAAGACAATACTGAACAGTGACTTGGTAGGATTTATACAACGACATTTCGATGATAGATCTTTGCGTGGGTCATGGGAAGACTTGGATACATTGGTATGCAACAACCGTATCATTTCTGGAGGCAGACAGATGGGTTCTCAGTGATGCGAATCCGGAGCTCAGACCACTTATTGCCATCGGAACACGATATGGAAACAAGAGTCAAGCGATTGTTTTCAGTACAGGATTTCGAGATAGTATGGGTAAGACGCATCCTCACAGCTTCGTTATAATTTAGATACCAACTTTTTTTTTTCTACATACAGTACCAGCGAGGGGCCCGACAAAGATGAGGGGACCATGGGTTCTCCATAACACACTGCCAGACAACTAACTGACACCGATGTAAGCCTCCGGGGTGGTTGCCATATTCTCAGGCCTGTCCTGTCTGCTATGAGACTCTCTGGGACAATGGGTTCAGTACCTGGTAAGAGCCAATGGTACTGTTTCGTTGCGAAATCCCCTAGGATGTCTTCACCGAGCATCTAGGTATGAGGGAAGGTGACAAATGCCGAGCTTGCGGTTCAAGACCATACCACGACAGGTAAGCAAGCGATACCTTATCTTGCTGAGAAATGGTACTAAGAAGTTGCTATTCAATGTAGCTTTTCGCCTAAGGTACGATCTATCAATGAATGTGGTTCATCTACAGGGTCGATGCTTTCTCTATAGAACAGCATCGATCCGACTAAAAGAAACTATCTACGTATGGGACCTGAACAGTGAGGATGGACTGCTGGCATCAAGCATGTTCTTCTCCGCCAAAAGGTCCGACAAAGTACGTTCGTGCACCCAATGCGAAGGCATCTTTTAAACATACTTGACTGCTTTAGCGAATGGTATGACTGTTTGGAGCCTGTGGCAATTGCACATGGCACGTAAAGGCTCAGTGTGCACTACTAGTGCGGGTTCCTGTCCGACTGAAGCATATCATGTCTCAAGGGACATATACCTTCAAGCGCCGAGGAACAATAGACATGAAGTCTCAACGAGGCAGGAGCCACGAAGCAGATGAGAAGCTGAAAGGTCGAACCACAGGGGCTAAAGCGGAGTAACATCCTTAATTTCTGGCAACCTGTTGCGATCTACGGGGCTATCAAGATCCTCACCATTGACAATCCATATCATCTATATGCGGCAGGAAAGAACACAGTAAGTGTACAGCGCAACAAGACGCATCTAGAACCAGTTCAGTCGGTAAAATATACCAATTTATGGCTGTGAACATTCCTTTGACCGTTCAAATGGCGTGGTTTGACGCAATAAAAGTCTCCTTTCGTCCGACCTTTTGGGAGGATGCTTAATCAAGCTACTGGAGATAGTGTTTCCGCCATGGCAAAGGCTCTAGAAGAGGCCACATTATCAGAGACGAGAACTTTTGGCAGTACGTCGCTGAGCCGTCAATTGCTGCTTGCACTTGGAAAAGATACGAAGATATACCTCGATGGCTCTAGTATTCGCACGAGTCATTTGTGGTACATCGAATATCTCACAGCTCTGTGCCTGGCCATGCATTGGAAGTTATTCATGTCTAGACAGGTTGCTGTAGAAGCTAACTGCCACCCCGATGATGAATCAGGGGTCTGAAACTCGACCCTGGGGATTTCTCGCTTTGGTGCGACGGGAATTTAGAACCATAACTGCAGATTTTCCTGGATTGACATCTTGACTGCTTAGATGGAGGTTCGTATAAAGAAAGTTTGCCTTGAGTTACTTAAGTAGTCTTCTCTCGATGAAACTACTCTACTATTCAAGATAGACAGACTAGAGTTGTCAGATTAGTTAGAGATGATGTCAATTCTCATCCTCATCTATTAGAATCTATATTTCCTTAATTCCCCCTCTCTGTCTGTGCTGAGTTACACTATTAGAATCATAGGAAATGCCTTATAGACAGTCCCAGTCTTCTTGATTTAAGGCGGGATCAGGCTGCCGTGCCTGATATAGCATGCGATACAGGTCTACTGACAACTTCAATGAACATCAGACTCGAGGCCTTTAATTCGTGCCTGAGGCCTGATATTACTGCCTAAGGCAAGAATCAATAGCCTCAGGCTAAGGACAATGTGGATGCCTTATCAAGTGCCTGAATGGCCTTTGGAGGCCCCATCAAAATCAGTATTCTGCCATGTGTCATATATCCGATCAGAACGCTCAACGATAACTATGTAAAAAACACACCGAGCAACTCCCTGTCAAACCATTGGAACCCATCCAATCATAGCAGACCCCACCTCAGATACTCATCGTCGTCCCACGGATAGGCCTTTCGAACCCGCGCTTCCCAGTCAACAATATAACTATAATAGCAAATAAGTATGGACCGTCTATACAACTGATTAGAAACCATCAGAAACACTGACCATTTCATCTTCAGCTTATTCCAAATAAGATTCGAGAGACTCGCATCCAGATGGTAAAAGCCCCGCTCCTGACATTCCCTAATGCGGTATGGATATATGCCACATCCTCCGTATACAAGGGACTCTAACAGTGACTCACACGTCTGATGATTTGAACGCATTTCGTAGTTCTTGCTGCTCTCTCCGTGGTAAGTCACTGAGATATTCGTCGGAGAGGGTCACTCCTTCGAGTTTCTCCATCACAATGTAGTCGAGAAAGCCACCAGGGACCCAGCCGTCGGAACTCTGGTTTGTATGCTTCGATGCATAATATTTAGGAGTACATGGACATTCAGTCTTTGTCAGGGCTACAAGGGCTTCGATTTCTTGCGAGGTCCGACCACAGATATCTCTTTCTGGTTGTATGGTTTGTGGCAGCCATTTGCTGTCAAACCAACCGCTGCTCCTGTGTGTGGTCATGACGAGTCAATCTGTGGCAATGTATGAGAACCAAAGCGAGTGAGGATATGGATGGTTGGTGGAACGACTCCTTGGACATTTCTAGGATCAGCCGGCAGTTCAGTGCAGGGACCGGAAATAGAGATTTTCCCGCATTCCCAGCGAGGTAGGAACTACTGTTTTGCCTAGTCACCACATCCAAGCCGGTTGGACCCCAATTCACATAACCAGACCTGCTCCCTGAACAAAGGATAATCAGAATCGACACATGAGTTCAAGGACATGTACTCCATCTATCGGACCACATCCACGCAGGTACCATAATCTGTTATTACCGGACAGGGAAGAAGACGACGAAGTTGAGATGCATTTCTCAATCAGATGTGGCTCGAATGTAGAGGATTTCATATCTATTGGAAGTATTACCGCTGTATAGAAATATGATCAAAAGGACAAGACCAACATCGCTGCGGATGGTATAAACACACACATTTGCAAGTGTGAACCAGCACTGAACAAATCTTCAACTATAACTCGCGCGAGCCGGAACCTCTGCACATATGAACTCGGCTCATTCCATGAGTCATATTGGGCAGATAGTTACCGGGTCTGCTGGATGGCCAGACCCGTGAAGAAAACAAAGGAACTTCAGCGGTGATGAGATATATCTGAGAGGATGTCCAGTTCAAGACACAGTTCTCAGGAGGAAAGGCTAGGGAGCATGGTCCTGGTTAAGGGTCCTAGATTCTAGAAAGCCCGCTCTTGATAAAATACGGCGATTTGGAATGATCGCAATGATAAAATGGGAAATCGCAGGTAGAAAGCAGGATGTTAGCGGTGGCTTCGTATACGAAGCGGCGTCGGATATTTGGAATCCAAGCATAAAGTGTATGCGGACGAACTAGAGGCAGTGGTCGAATAATCTTATTAGGGCTGATTATCACAGAACAAGGTGGCTTCATTAGTATGCCAAAAGAGGATAATGGATGGAGAAGGTTAAAGGAACGCCACATAAGCATTTTTAGCATTGCAAGGCACGTAATAAGATACCTGGTATTTAGTTCTGCAGCCGTGAGCCGTCAGCACCCCGAGAAGAACCCCAAAGGGAAAGGAATCGGGGTAAGCCTTCAATCAATCGATCGAGACAGGTGTATACACACCTAGGAACCAACAAATCATTCCCCAGCTCAAACGCACTAATGTACTACCAGGCTGTCACTGCGGCGGCTCGTGCACAAGCCTGACGAGGACACGGTCCCCTCACGGTCCCCTCACGGTAGCCGGGATGATTCCGACAGGCGTTTCCAGCTGCAACCGGTCATGAGTACGAGGAGTAAGCATTTGAGTTGCAATTTGAGTTGCAAGGTTGACGCATGTCGCTATCGCTCAACTTCTATCGCGGGTCTGGCGGTATCGGTTGCTCGTGTCCTGTGAAGACTGGCTACATGATGGGATTTTGCGATCACAAATTACTTCCTCATTGACATGGTTGGAAACATAGGATGATTTGGACCAGTAGTTCTCATGTTTTTGATTCCACTGATGTCGAGGATGGATTAGGGAGGCTCTTATTGGACTTCGACTGTATGAGATTAAGACTCGATCACGTGTGAAGATGATCAAGGCAACGTTTCAATGAAGAGTCATAGGGCCGCGAAGATAGGCCAACCCGAGCCAGGTGTATAACCAACATTCGATACTCACGCAGCCCTCTTCAGAAGTGCCGGTATCCAAAGTGGTAATATCATGAGCGGTGGGACAACTGCAGTGGGAATAGCTTCCCCTCTTGCCATTGAATGAAAGATGACGAAAACAAACCATTCAGCGGGAGACATTGGTGCATCAGCGTGTGATAGCCTTAGGCGTTGCAAATCCTCCGACTAGCTCACGATCATAGCTTCGGTTCCCATTATGCAGCTTTCCCGGAAAAGATCGATCAGTGAGACGGTCTCCTTCACCGAATACCTTTTCCCCTTTCTAGAATAGCATACGCGCAAGGATTATTGTGGCTAATGCAACACGCGAATCCTCCGGCTATTTGTTCCGCCAATAATATCTGGGTGTGTGCGGCAGAGCCCAGATCAAGATTGATAGATGTTCTCCGGGTCGGGTTCCCTGTCCTTTGTTGCGTGGTGCAGTCGATCGGTGCTGATAAGCGTCGGCTATTCTGGAGAATTCTCGGACTTCATCTCGGGAGATACAGGTCACGACCCACTGGATGTATGGTACATGCCTCGTTGAGGACATTGCCGGGGATGCAGAGTAAAACCTGCTTGATCCACTTATGCTCTGAGCTTGGCCTGCCCAGTTTTACCGATCGAACAACATTAGCGCCACTTCAATAGCGCCAACCAGGTTCCAACTGCCGCCTTATATAACGCGTATTATACCTCGCTCCAACGGAACTGGGGCTGCCCTCTTGGTCTGCAAGAATCACAGCCCATTCAATAGTTTAGTAGCATGCAATCACTCACGATCTCAGAACCCAGTAAGGTTTGCAGCCGCTTGATCTGCTGCCCCTAACCTAATTGCCCAATGCAGGCTAGGTTAACAATACCGCAGAGCCAAATTGCCTCATCAGCACCGAGATAGGCCGTGAGTCGTATTGCTCGAGCCGTGCCCCTTCCTTTGGCGTCCCGTGACCAAGGCCTCGTCACCACGCCACAAGCCTGTGCTTGTAGACGCAGTCGAGCCCATAGACCTGGCTAGCTGATGAGGCGGAAGTCATCTGCCGGTGCTCGAACGTCCACAGTATGGCTACTCAAAAGCCGAGGCAGATCCCGGGTGTTTTGGCTTTGGCGGGAACGGATCCACTTCCGCGATTCGTGCCTAAACCTTCTTCCTTCAGATGACAGATTCAAAGTACGTGTCGCACGGCTGTCTCAAAGCCTAAATAACATCTGGATCCGGTGTCAGAAAGACACCCATACACCGTCTGTCACACACAAGATGAACGACACACTGCCTCTAGCCACACCACTGGAAGATGCCTCGGACTCAGATCCACTAGATGATATCGAGGAAGCGTACGCACCCCCTTAACAAATATACCCTCATCGGTTGACCGAAACAGATCCACCAGAAGCTTCGATCTTGCCCTTCACCAAAGTGTGTATCGATTTGGCCGCCTCTATTCTGTGATCCATCGAGATCAGCATCCATGGCCAATTGACGAGGTAGGCATCCCTCCTTTCTCGGTGACTGCAGCTAACGGTTCAAAGTTGGAGCAAGATCGATTAGGTAATAGGACTTCTGTGGTTAGATGACGGTAGCTAACCAGGCGACAGAGGAACAATCCATCTTGCTCTGTGAGCTTTTCCGGGGTAGGCTGTTCCTTGCCCCGATAGAGAGTCCGCGGAGTGTCCTGGACATCAAGACTGGCACTGGCTGCTGGGCTATAGAGTGTGGTAAATACCCAGTTTTTAAGGTGGTATGCGACCGACGATACTAACTCTATACAGCGGACAGACATCCTGCTTCCACTGTAAGAGCACCGGAGGTTTCATGCTGGATCGAGAAGGAATTGACCAAGTAGGTCTGCGGAGTTGACCTGGTGAAGATGCAACATGAATGGTAAACTTTTGACAGCCATGGTTGATTGATGCCGGGCTAATCAGACAGGGTGCCACCGAATTGCGAGTTTTTCATCGACGACATCTGTCAGCCGGGCTGGCATACTCACTATAAGGACATGGAATTCATCCATATCAGCCAAATCCACGGTGACCGTCAGCTGTTATCGCTCCTGCTGGAAGGGTCCTATAGGTAACCATCTGTCCAACCAGATAGATGAGGAATCCAACACCGCTGAACTAATAACTTTAGCTGCTGCATCCCTGGCGGATGGGTTGAGATCTGTGACATGAGCGTGCAGTTAGAGGAGTCCGGCGAAAACAGCCCCTTCCACGGTTTCTTTCGGGATATAGCGACGGCCTACGCCCGAGACGGGCGCCAGTTAAATCCTCCCCTCCACTTCGGAACCGAACTCGCTCAACACGGGTTCGTCAACGTCACCGCACATAGCTACCTGATTCCTCTGTGCACCGAAGGCTGCGACCAGCTGATGCGCGGGATAGTTCGGAACTGGGCTGCAGGACTGGAAGCATACAGCCTAGCACTGATGGAGAAGCATCTTGGAAAGGGCTATCTTGAGACCATCCTCTTGTGTGCGTCCGCCCGTGAGGCGCTGCGGAAAGGGATCAAGGGGGTTTTGCAGATGTTCGTGAGGATCAAAACTATGTTGGCACTTTCTGACTTCTCGAAGACAGGTCGTGTACGGACAGAAACCCGGCTTCAACTAAAGACGAACTTGAACGAGGGTGAAGAACAAAACAACGACATACTCCAGAAAACATTGAGTGGGTTGAACTCATTCCTTATTGCAACCGAGCTGATAGATCCCAGGGGTGGGCACCAGGCGTGACCAGATAACTTCATCTCAGAATCGATAACCGCAGTCCAGCAATGTTGCTATCGTATACCTCTCATTTGCTTTCGCTGTTATGTTGCAGTCACCATCTGTCAGCAAATTTTTCCCATACAAAAGGTGACGGTGGAGGATTTGGTGACCGACGAGGGAAGGGCAGTCAAGCATGAAAGGGTTTTAGGCAGCACCATGCTATAAAGAATCCACCAGTCACCTATCAGTCAGGCTCATAGACAAGGAGGAAAGATCGAAGCTCACCCGGGTTAGCCTGATGCAGGTCAAGGCTCTCTTCACCGGCCCATGAGTACGAAGATGCATCTGAGGATGGGAAGAGGCGGACAAAGGTTGGACTAGATCCTCCAGCAACAACAATCAATGCAAAAGAGATTCATGACAAAACGAGATGATTGAGTGATTGATTCCATCGTGGGTGTTGTAGTGAGGAAGGAGAGGGGCTGTAGCAGTTCCCAAGCCGCCCTCAAGCAAACAACACAAACATCAGTAGCAGTCGATCTAACTGCAAATAATCGAACTAGAAGAGGTAAAGCAGCATGGCCCACGCATTATGAGGTTTCTGCTGTAAGCATCAAGTGGTCAGCAACGATCCAAGTCCGGGGACTATTGGAGCAATAGCGAACCATTTACAGTTCGCACAATGCTGAAGCTGCCACTGGCCTTGGTTGAAGATTGCCTGCTGCATTCATGGCGTGGGAGTTTCCCCACGCCTTGATCTCCGTCACGAGAGCTTCCAGATCGTCACACTTGAGGATCTTCTCCCTATCGGTTCCCTTTCGTAGCAGGGCCAGGGTCCACTGGACCCAAGCGGAGCACCTAATCCTGGTATGTTCAGGCGGTTGTCATAAGTCCGCATCGTCACATCCAGGAGGGTTTCACATCTCGCTGGAACATCGGCTATTCTGAATAAACCGACGAGGAGGACCGATTTCATGACTCCAGCCGTAGGTCCATGGTCCGCAATCTAGCCACCACTGCCTTCTTCCCGTACATGGTACTTCGTACCACCATCCTTGGGATATTTGTGGAAGTAAAATCACCAATGGAAGTCATTGGGGACTGGCGGATCATTCCTGATGTGCAGGACGACGTAGAGGCCGTGGAGCTTCAAATCTGCTAGGGACATTACTGCAGACAGAAAAAAAAAAAAAAAAAAAAAATTGAGAGGAGGGGAGAGAATTGCACGATGTCCAGACAACCAATTGCTCAAATGGAGAAAAGCAAGCGACTTGTTGTTACCAGCACAGTTGCTGAGTATGGACCAGGGCGAGCAACCCTGTGCTTCCAAGCACAGGTAAACCCATGTAGGCTAACCATCGCATCGCATCGTCGGGAAAGCTAGTCACAGTAACTTTGCATTCCTTGGTGTGAATTCACATCCTGTGGCTTTCAGATAGGCCAGGCAACAAGTGAACGCTATGCTCTGGTTGCAATGGGCTTGACCGAACAAATATGTCGAGATATGCTAGGCGTGAATTGTATAGTGTATCACGACATAACGAGTTCCTTTACCCCTGTGTTCGTGGCAAGTATCTGGCCCAGAGTATGGTTATAGAAACTTTAATTTTGCACTGACAAGTGTGTGTCACTGAGCTTGGGCCTGAATTAGAGAAACTGAACGAGTTGGTTATTCGGCCCCGGAGGGAACAAATTGACCACTATACTAGATGTTGTTCGATCTCGAGAGACCATCATGAGCTGGGCTGTAGTATGGCGCACATATTCCATCCACCGGGTTACGCACTCGGAAGGTTATGACGAAGCAAGTCCATATCGTTCTTCGGCGCCCCATACATCCTCCACAACCGCTCCATCGTCTTCAAACTGACTTTTTGGCCCATTCCGAAGCTTCCAGTATAAGCGTTGAGATAACAACCGGTTCCGTCAGGGGCGATACTGTAGGCCAGACGCTCAAAGTCATCGCCAGTACTGTCCTCAATCTCCAGACGGCGGTCATAAACGCTGATGAAGTAACCGGAAGCTTGATCGTGGCCGACTGCAACGGCCCAGTGGCCTTCATCGTGCTCGTGGCGCACCATGTTCCTGTCAAGGTCGGCTTCGCCCTATTTACTAGTCTGCTGCTCACCGAGTTTTAGCGTAGTGCCTGGTATTATCTTTATAGATGGATCTTTTAGCGGCTTGTATTTGAAGCAGAGTAGATGCTGACTAGAGAGCTTCTGATGATAGACAATGCGGGGCGACACCATCGCGTCAGCCGAGCAAATTCAATTGGCGGTTGCTGAAACAGAGGGTGCTCTGATTGGTGAATTCAACTGCAGGTTCGGCTGCTGATGGAGCTTGATCACGTGGCTCCAGGGTCATGCCTGTTTCGGACAGCAGCAAGTCTGATCACATGACTCGCTGATTGACTGCCTGGGTTCCCCACCCCCGCATGGCCTCTTCCATTGCACGTCTCAACTTCGAGATATGTGGGAGCCAAAGCATGAACCATGTTCGCCTGCTGAAGATTGTTTCAACATTCCCAGTGCTAGGAACTAAGTCTTGGCTGGAAGCCAGCCCCAATAGTCCTAATCTAGACCGAGCCATCCCCTGAGCAGCCTCATGTCCCGCTCTTGTTACACTTGCCGCCGGAGGCGCGTTGAATGTGACATGTCTCAGCCGCCTTGCAGCAAATGCACAAAGGCTGGGCTAGAGTGCTTCCAAAAAAGACCCCTCAGATGGGTCGAGGGTTCAGCTTTTCGGGGGAAGCCGAAACCCGCTTCAGCCAAGATTACTTTGGTGTCTTCGACGGCAACGGACAAGTCGCCGTTGGGCAGCAATGGGAATATCCTTACTGCAACATTGACTCGTGCAGACGAAACGGGGACTGATAATCACGAAGGTAATGTTGACTCTTATTCATAGTGGTTATTGGGCTTCTGGGATTACTAAGGGATGCGCATGATGCAGGTCCGTTCGATGTCCTCGGCATACCGTCCGGTCTAGATGACCCTTCCATAAACAGGCTAGATAAAACCTCGAGATATTACTTGTATTATTGTGGGTATCAGGTACAATTCATAAGGACTGGTCCATGCTGACGGCAGCAGATAGCAAATGCGTGTGCAAGTTGTTTATTATGTACGATAGCAACAGAAACCCTTTGCGAAAATTGATACCTGCTGCCCTAGAAGAGCCGGTTCTGTTGATGTCGGTTGTGGCACTTTCAGCACAGCACATGGCAAACACTGCCCGACGGTTCTATAGCTCGGACGGTGCAACATATGTTGGGGCTGAGTCTGCCGACGCTCATCACAGTGCTCTTCACTACAAGTACCAGGCCATACAAGGACTCTCACGCGCGGTGAATGATGCGAGACTATGCCGGCGAGATCTCACGGTTGCGAGCGCATTCCTTCTGATCTTTCTGGATCTCTTGGAATCAGGAAGCGATAACTGGAACTTTCATCTGGAAGGTATCAAAAGTTTAATCAACTCGATTTCCCAATCCGAGGGACCACATACAGCCCAGCACGGCATGGAAGCTACTGTCCAGGAACTGCGTGACTTCATTGTCAGACAGATGTATCTGTATGTCTGGCAGAGAAGATCCTTTCGGAACAACTTACTGACGAGAGATGTACAACCACAGAATTGACACCCTTGGAGCAACCTGCACGCGTCCGAGACTATTATCCAGGACGACTCTGCCGCAGTCAGTCAAGCCGCTTCAAATGAGAGTCGACAAGGCGTATCTCGGATGTCCTGATGATTTGCTAGACGCCCTGCGGTTATTCTCAACTTCTAGAGATGTCATGGCGAGTTCAAAGTCCATTGAAAATGCTGAAATGTATCCCGACGCTGAGAAAGTAAGAATTGCGCTCGAGTCTACGCGGAACTTTGATGGCTATGCCTGGGCAGCCGGTTTACCTCATCCCGATCAGTCATCAATACGATCTGTGATGCTTGGCAAGTTGGCGCAATCATACAAACTCGGGTCTTTGATCTACGGCACACGAGTCCTTGATGCACTAACCGGAAGTACCACTTCCCTAGAAGATGTACTTCATGAATTGATTGATACTATTGACGCACTGAAAAGCGACGATGCACTGTTCAAATGTATACTCTGGCCCATGTTTGTCGCGGGCTTGGAATCGCGGGGGAGACTCAACGACAGTCTGTGATCAACTACCTTGAGAGATTCTGGTTTGAGACCAAGTGCATCAATGTGGTCAATGCGGCAAATCTTTTACGACAGTTCTGGAAGCAGGACGAATGCGGCACAATATGCTCATTTCGATGGATTTTCAATATTGGCCAGATCGAGGGTGACTGGCTTTTTATATGAGCAATGTTGGTCCTGTTTCCCAGAGTCATTCAAGGTATCATTCATGTGCCCACCCGACTCGGCTAGTTTGGTGGCATACCTCCTAGATAATGTCGGTCCACACCTGGTGGGTTGATCATTATCACCAATCTCTAACAGGTCTCCCTCGGTGGGAGAGATGCTCACACCTGCACCGAGACAGACCTCGCATCAGGGACCTACAGTCCCAATTCCATCTGCACCTGCGCCGGTCTATACCCAGTCTCAGCAGACACAACGGGCATCCCCTCGATCGCCAACCAGTCCAACTGCATCGCAATCCACAAGACCATTGCAGCCCTACAGACCGCCGTCCCAACCCCCACAGCGACACTCACCCCTCCATGCACCAACAACTCTACCCCACCACCGAAACCATCCAATTCTGCATCGACGCCAAACACTACTTCGTCTCCGCCGCCATTCCCAGCTCCCCGACCCACGACGGCCTCATCCGCGCCATCGCCGACGCCGGAAACGACATCCTAATCGCCGATTACTGCGAGGTCGCGGACCCGTCCACGCTGCATCTCCTCCAACAAACCGGCGCCGCGGCCGTCTCCTTCCTCAAACTCTGCGTTCTAGCGGGTCTATTCTCCTCCTGGGCAACAACATGATGGCCTCGATGCTTCACTTCCGGGTGTTGGGGTATTATCGTGACCATGTCAGACTCCGTCTCCCGGATGGGATCTACGGGAGTCGCATGACCGATCTCACTGCCCATCGATACATCGACCTGGGGTTATTCTTTGCGGTTGCGGCTGCGCAGGTCTGGACGGGGGAGCAGATCAATGAGGCGGAGTATACGGTGTTGAGTATTGCCTGTACGCTGATTCATGATCTGGTGGATTTGCGGAGTGATGGTTCACGGAAACAGCGAGAGAATGTGGTCTTACGCGGGGGGAGGGGCAACCTATGTAAGTATCTAGATCGAATGGTATGTGACTGTCTAAAGACTGTGAGCGTGACAGTGCAGATGAATACCACATGCGCGGTGGTCGTGATGGCGTTTTGTAACTGGGCGGTGATGAGCTCGCATCACAAGGTGTGTGAGGTGAGTGGGCAGATTCGGGAGGTGACGCGGTATGGGAAATGTAAATATGGATCTGGGGATGATAGACGAGGATATGAGGAATTGGTAGCGGCGTTGGAGGAGTTTGGGACGCTCGGGGAGGAGGGGCCCTCGGTTGGGATGACGAGGGCGGAGTTGGATGTGGTGCATTTCGAGTGGACGGGGAGTGAGGGGGATGTAGAGTATTGTCCGTAAGCCCGGGGGTGGGAGATATACTAGATGTCTTGATCCTGTAGCATTGTGGTCTGTCGGGGAGTGCAGGAATCTATACCATACAATAGTCGTAAAGCCGTATAGGCACGGACATCTTCCCACTGCAATGCCCAAAACGAGACATCGTGGGCCTGTCCGTTTTCCTTTTTCAAGGGTAACATGCTTTAAATTTCTACCGAATGAATGATGACGTTCTGGGTGGATTGTGTCAATCGTGATTAGGTTACTGTGGTGCTATCTCGCCATGACAAATGCATATCCACCACAGTACAATGAATCTGAGCTGCGGGATGAGATAAGGCGGAATATGAGAGGCATAAACATTGGAACATTAAAGATACCACAGTTAGCAAAATAGATCAATAGCTTATTATCAAAGAACTCCGCCTCGGCACCTAAACCCACACACAGACCATGTGGAAAAAATCAAACCAGTCTCCCAAACACAGTAAACCATCCCACTACCCCAACATCTGGTAGAAATGGCACCCAATCTATCACTCAACGCTTGCCGGTCTAGACACTTCCCTGTGATAGATCGACATCCGGCGAGACGGCCTGATCGTCGATCTGGGCCTATGGCGGGCCAGTATCCTCGGGGATGGAGACCCGGACAGATGCAGTGGAGGCAGCGAGCCGAAAGAGGAACTTGCGCCCGAGATACCGCCTTAGGATATGACCGCGATGACCTAACTATCGACCTTTTCTGCTTACTCGCTCAAGGTTTGATTAGGCCCGATGGGGTAAGGGGGCTGCTGTCAGGCGTCCCACCGCAGCCGTGCGTCTACCATTTGTTGGGGTTGGAGCTGACCGTGTGGATGCTCTATGCTAAAGAATCGTGGAAATGTTGTCTGGTGTCTGAAGGCATTCTGGCTGAACATCTGAACATCTGAAAGAGTCGTATGAAAGTGAGGATATGGATGGAAGGCCTGGGGAACTGAAGAATAAAGTAAGGCAGCCACGGGGCTCAAGGTGGGGGCCAAGGGATGCTTATTTCCTACTGGCCCGTGGAACCCGCTCTGCTTCCGAGGCAATTTGGCCCCACCCTGCTCGGCACTCCATCGGCCAATCTGAGGGTGTCTGGGAGCGTCTCGGTTGGCGAGATCATTAGATTCCCCTAATTCCAAGTCTAACAGATCCCTCAGGAAGGCCAGGTCAACAGGCAGTGCGCTGTCAGATTATCCCGCTCTGGGTCCGAGCTGCCGGCCAGCTGAACTCTGCAGAGTCTTCCAGGGGCCGATCCCATCGATGGACACGCCGCTTGCCCCTTTGGACGCCACTACTGCATGTCAGCGGGGCCCAACACGCACCGTGCCAGTTGCAATTACACCTTGCGTCCGCCCGCCGAGTTGGTTTCATTATCCGTCAGCATCCATCTTCTTTCTCCGCCTCCTTTCTTTCACCTCACAACGGTTCAATGCCTACGAAACGCTGGATGGTATGATGCACCTACTCATTCTCCCCCTGTTGGGAGCACTGGTGGGAGTCTCCCATGCTGCCACGCCGTATGTCATGGACTGGTCGGCCCAGTCCTACGGGCCCGACGGCCCATGGCAGGCCGTATCCATTGCGATTGGCAGCGCCCAACAGACCGTCGCGCTGTACCCCGGAGCCAACTATGCCAGTATCATCTTGATGGACACCTTGTGCACGAACAAAACCCTCTCCTCCACCTGTTACGCCGCTCAGGCCGGCACGTTCAACCAGAACGAGTCCACCACCGCCTACACCACCACCCCCAGCGCGTGGGAAACCGTCTACTGGAGCGTGGAAGGCGGCGCCGTCGAAGCCGTGCTCGGCGACGAGGTCACACTGGGCTCGGCGACGGTCCCCAATGTCAGCTTCGAGGCCATCTACCAGACCTACCAGACCTATCCCAACGGCAAAGCTTATCCCGTCTCGGTCGGCAATCTCGCCGTGGGGGCTCCATACTTGAGCAATGAGGTCTCCAACACCACCACCCTCAACTTGCTGGCCGGGTGGCTCTACTCGAATGACGACATTCCGTCCTACTCGTATGGCATGCACATTGGGTCCGTGAGTCCTGCGGTCGCGGGCTCGATGGTCTTGGGGGGTTATGATAAGAGCCGGGTCTTGGGGGATGTGAGTGCCCAGACTGTGGATTTGAATTCCGCGTCGAGTGGCACCCTGGAGATCGAGTTGAAGGACATTGGCATCGGGGTGGCTGCGGGTGCCTCTCCGTTCAGCTTCACCAACGAGAGTGGTTTGTTTCAGCAGAGCAGTGGGTCGGTGCTGGCCAAGACGGTTCAGATTGATCCGACCAAACCCTACATGTATTTGCCGCAGTCGACGTGCGATGCCATTACCGCGTCGCTCCCGATCTCGTTCAATTCCAGCTTGGGGCTGTATTTCTGGGACACGACCAGCAGCGACTACTTGAATATTACCTCCTCCGCGGCGTATCTCTCCTTCATCTTCAACAAGGATGGTGTGAACAACCAGAACTTCACCATCAAGGTCCCCTTCTCCCTGCTGAATTTGACCCTGCAAGAACCGCTCGTCGACCAAAACACGACCTACTTCCCCTGCTTCCTCTCCGACTCCACCCCAGTGTTTGGTCGCGCTTTTCTCCAGTCCGCCTTTGTCGGGGTCAACTGGTTCAACGGGAACAACACAGGGACGTGGTTCCTCGGACAAGCACCAGGGCCCGATCATGCCGCTGCTGACATTACCACCATCACCCTAAGCGACAGTACAATTTCCGGATCCAACTACACCTGGGAAGAGAGCTGGGCCCAGTACTGGGGTGTTGAAGGCTCCAACTCGACTAGTTCTCATAGTGGCCTGTCTTCCGGAGCCAAGGTGGGCATCGGTGTTGGGGTAGGCGTAGGTGGAGCGATTGTCATTGCTGCGGGGGTCTGGGGCGCGATTCTTCTCCGTCGACGTCGCGCCGGTCAGGCTGCTACCGATGATGGAAAGACGGTGTATCGCGGGTTTGCAGAGCTCCCGGGCGGACAACATAGCGAAGCGGCGAAGGAATTGGATACGAAGCGGCATACGCAGCCACAGGAGATGATGGCGTCGGCCGAGGTAGAGCGGTACGAGCTGGATTGATGAGATTTTCCGTTCTGATATCATGATATATTGGTTAATATGGGTGGCACTGATATCTTCATGGAATGCGATGGTCATGTGAGGATTGGAATAACTGGACCGCATAAGAATTTATTTTACATTCTTAATTTATTTTTGCAGTCAACTGGAAGCAAATATGCCGTTGCAGATATGTATGTTGTGGGTTTGCTTTGCCTACTTCCGAATCTGCAGCCAAGATAGCTTGATTCTCCAGATTTCTTGTTCTTTTCTTGACTGCACCCGGAGATCCCCGTAGTGCATCCCATTGGCCGGATGCTGAATCTAGACCCGATCGGTGCAATAATCAACAATCTGGTGCCCCACTTCAAAGTATTCCTATATTGTTTGATTTATAGGACATCTTGATTGGACTTCATCTCTTGTTTTAGACCAGTTACCGACGCTCGAAAAGGCTTATCCAACTACTGAGCCTTCAATCAAATGAACCTAACTTTCAACGTTGATCAATTCTTTTGATCCTCTGCCTTCTTACCGCCCTTATAGGTCACTCGAGGAGTTTACTAGGTACAGTAGGAAACTAAGTGTCTAGAAACCTTGTTGCATATGTCTTGAATACAGAATGATATCTCTCTTTGATCTCATAGACCCAGTTAGCTGTTCAGTTGCTGAAACCATCATTCTATCGATGATCAGCCCTATCTTAATTATAATCTCCGGGACTGTCCCTGATATGAGGTATTCTCCAGATCGCGACCCATGGCAGATTCATCCTTTTTTCGAGTTGAATATGAACTGATTCCACAAAGGCTGTCAAATCACGACGATAACTTGTACTTTTCCAGACAGCTACCTTGGAATAATCTAACAGAACAAAGACAATCTCAAACAAGTCAAGAATCTCCCATTGTATCTTCCGATACTCATCCATCAGTCCTAAAATAGTTAACCATGCTCCCATTCTCTTTGATCATCTTTGTAATGATATCGACACCCGTCGAGCCTGAGATTCGTTATTACTCTAAGGGCTGGAAAAAGAGTAATCTGATAATCGGAATCAAAGTACCCCGTTTCCGGTTCTTCTTAAGTTTATGCTGATTACCCTGGTCAATGATTTCTTCATCTAGACAGGGGGACAAAGCTGCAGGTGCAAGATACAATACCCTTCATCCGTTTTCCTCTGGTGTATAGATCGGCTGGGTTTCGACACTGATGAGGATTGGCTGGTTGTTGAATAATGATGCGTATGAAGGTATTGAAAGTACCAGATACCACGGAGCAAAAGCGTCTTGTTCTGAGTATAAACCCGTCAGGATTGTATTCGACCATTTGATCAGATAGTACCCGACGAACTACCCGAGCTGCATCAATTCCGGAGACCCAGAATAAAAGATGCTACTTCCTGGGAGATATATTGAACTGGGTCCGACACACTATATTCGCGGGCTTTATCCAGTCCAACCAGGAACGGAAGAATGGCCATGATCCACAAGATAGATATATCTAGATGACCGCGTCGACTGGATTTTCATATCTTCTTTGCAATGCACTGCATTTAGTACCTAGGTTTACTCGTAAGGAATTGATCAACTTAGAGTATACCAGTTAGTGGCTAGCTTCGTAGCTGCGTGTGTGAGAGAGGGTTGTCCTGGCGGTTATAGCACGGTGTTGGACATAGTCGGAGTTCTATCTCGTTTTGGGTTGTTGGGACGGCCCTCTAGCATTGGTTTCAAAGTATCTATCAAATCAAGTGGATATGTCAGTGGCCCCCTTTGAATGGCAGGACTGAATGTGTTGATGTTGGTATAGGGCTAGATACTGGAGAATACGTCAGGCAATTATCGTTATGTCTGATAGACAGTATGCCGCGGTAGTAGTTCTTTGGGTTATTGTATCCCTTGCAGTGCTGGGCCAGCTTTGACAAGGCATAGTGTTTATATCCTCGGTTGGATCCGTATATCAGAAATTGATATGGATCTGAACAGACTCGTTTCCCATGCCTTACCAACACCCACCGCAGCATCCGCACGATGATCCGGTTGATCATGCCCCATCTTAGCCTTGATGCTGGATGCCAAATCTGGGTAGCGGGTCCAGCCATGGGGTTTTCTATCTAATGGCATTCATCCAGCCTCCGAGCAGCGATGAAGAGGGCAGTAACTCTGATCCGAGATATCAAGTCACGTCAAGGTTAGCAATGAGGGATATTCCAGCCAATTGTTCATCTCATTGTGATGATGGCGGACAAGTGGGTCAGCCCTAGGGCTTTCACATATCTGCAGCTGATGGAGAAGATATTCTTCTTTGTGTATCGTGGTAGCGACACCCGTGGAATAGGATTTCATCTCTGTTGATTGTTGTGGAATGGGGTTAGTAGGGATGGGTTCAGTAGCTATAGGGTCTATGGCTTTGTGGTTATTGTATCACCCGGGGGTTGTCGTCGGTGTATAACATCCACACTCATTTAATTAGGGTTTCAGTTACCCATTTTTGCACTGACTGACTCGCATTTTGGTAATGTCTGCTTGCCTTGGAATGAATGCAGGGGGGATTTTGGATATTAGTCTTCTGTGGGTTGCTCGGTGTGGGGATGAAGTGTGTTGGGTACCTTTCAACTATATGTGGAATCTGATCATGAATAACGGTGATATGGTAGGAGGCGGGACTTGCAACGAAGGAAAAATAAACGTAGGGGTTTTCAGGATGAGGTGACTGTATTTGGGATGGTAGTAGAGGAGAAATAGAGGAGGGATGGACTACTGAAAAAGTGGGCCGGCTTGGAAGAGGAAGGCTAGTGTGAATATCGAAGTGACTTCTGTAAGTGATCAGGGCTTCTCCCTGGTGATAGATCCGGACTTAATTGCTCGTAGTGAACACTATTCTAGGGAATAAAATGGAAAACACCGATACCTTGGATAATGGCAGCGGATTCTGCATGCCATTTGCAGGAACCATGCGAGGGTCAGGCACATATTGTTGCCTATATAAAGGTCCCAACCAAGCACATTAGCAAGTCATCCAACCATTCACCATCACCAACTCAGTGAATCCAGTCCTGGGCATGAACCTTCATCATCCAAGATGATGGACTACACAATCTCTATATACTAGATGCACATCCATCCGGGCCATCTGGCTAGATCGATCTCAGCGGCTTCTGTGAATCCCAGCAACGAGAGTGCAGCAATCCCAAACAAGTATAACAAATTATCAAGCTCGGAACATCAATCTCAAGTCTCCCCTCTGCACCACAGACCATCCTGTCTGATAGAGGTGGGCTTTCCTGCAGGTTATTAGGGACCGGTCTTGGGTTATCCAGATGTTGCTGGTCTGGAAATACACCGCTAATTGCCGTGAAATTTAGCGGCTCGTTCTGGTCTGATGGTGTTAAATGGCTAGGAATTATTCGAAGGTCGACACAAACCCATGGTACCATGGTCGCGAATGGCTCACCCACTATATACTACCAATCCAACCTCTCATTGTGAGGTGTGAGCTCTGGTCTAAACACGTCGCGACAACAGGGCATACGAGAGTTTGATGGGCTGAGTCGGGTTCGTGGGCGGTGGTTGGGATTGGACCTATCGATGTCTTGATCATTGTGATGGCCGTGGGGAGTACCTTGGGCCCTGTTAGCAGCTCAACCGAATCATGTATTGGTTGTCTTGGTATTTTGGTTTGATTCCACGATTGTGAATCTGCGATTATGCTCGAGGGAGAATTGGATCTCTGGAATACATGCGGCGAATAGCGTATCAGGCGAATGGACTCACATGATAGGGTCATTGGGAAGAAAAGAAGAAGGCTGAAATTGAGAGGAGTCGAGTTGAATGGCATATAGACCAGTCGAAAATAGGAGATGGACGAGGCACGGGTTGCAGTGGGACACGTGGTCTCAGCTGCTAGGCTTTCATACGATGGAACAACCTCTCTGGGGTACAATAAGTGGAATAATCTCAACTCTGGAGGATCTCGGCAAAGTGAAGAGACGCTGGTGGTCGTGGTGGCATAGACCTGAGTACTGGGAGCTCCGCTGTATTAGGAGTAACCGGATGGCAGGAGCTTCAGACGGAATGAAGACCAGATCAAGGCGGAAGATATTCCCCTTGTCTCACGGTGTTACACAGGGCTGGCTATAGCGAAGATGGTACTCACCCGAAATCTTAAGCAACAGAGCCTCGGGGAAGACATCCAGTCCGCTTCGCGACGTACCTACAAGACCACGAGGAGTGAGCAAATACTATCGAGAATATGACTGAGCTAATCAATTCAGCGTGAAGTGCTAGCGGCATACGAATCTTGGAGCAGAAAATTATACACAGTCCAGTTCACGAGGTCTGTAAGAACAAGAATGAATATATACACTGCGGATCATTTGATTGAAGATGTAAATTGGAAGGCCTAGAAGAAGGCTGAGTTCGGTGATTGAGACAGGGTACTAGCGGATGTCTTGCTTGACTCGATGCAGGCAATACGTGCGATTCCCACCACTTTTTCCGTTCTTCCTTTTTGGCAGCTGGTAAATGCTTGCCTGTGCCCGCCAGGGGTTATAGCACAACCATGCTGTCAACGCCAGATCGTCTAGATACGCCCCACGCAGCGAAGAAGCACCGGCATGCTCCAAGTCCTCTTCTTCTCCGAACAATTAGACGAGTACGCCATCCTGGCATTGCCTCTTCTCGGACCCAATCTCCTCGACCTGTTTCACTACTGTGGCGACCAGTTCAGCTTGAAAACGGTCCTCCTGATTGCCGATCAAGTATTGGAAAAACACGAAGGGCGTTTGGGAGTATATTTGAGCATGTCCATACGTGGAGTTGGACAACACGGAAAGACTCATGTTTGTGCTCAGCCGCAGCGTTACCATCGCCGAACGAGACCTATCAAGATAGAGTCCAGTCCAATGCGTCAGAGCAAGACGGTCTAGTGCGGCATAGTGCTATCTCCAGACAGGTAGATGTGGATTGCCGCACCTGGACTATATTTTGTCGTCCTCTAGTGATTGTTGTGTTGCTGAAATCTTTGGTTCAGTCCACAGAGGATGGGGCGACGAAGAAACGGATGGTTTCGGGTTTTATCCAGGAAAGGCATGGAGAGTGCCCATTTGTGATAGCCACCGCGGATATGAATGGGGTCGGTGTCAGTTACCTTAACGCAGTTGCAGCTGGGGGCATAAAATGTGCATGCCTTTTATTGAATGGGATGTGGACACCCCACGACAGGGCGTTTTCTTAGACGCTGCGGGTAAGAGCAGATTTCCTCAGGCGTCTAAATCTCATTACGCTATGACTTACTGTTTCGCATTCTCATTGACAGACTGTATCTGCAGACAAATGAACAGAGGATGGTGAAGGTGCCTGTTGAAAGGGCACTGAAGCTAGCCGTCCTTCCAATATCAATTGATGCCGCCTGGGCTTGGCTATCAACAAGCGAGCGTTCTGGGTCTATAGCACCGCATCTTAAAGATCAATGTACACTCAGCCTGTGTTGACACGGGGAAGTGATAGCAGACTTAGGCCATAATAGTCCACCAAGCCGTCTCCGCATTGGGTAGTTTGCATAAGCTAGTATACTTTCTGTGATGGAAACATGTAACAAACGGATAAGATGTTGCCCGAATAGTTGCTATTCAAGGGCTCCAAGGGAGGAAGAGTGGAATTCAGGTTGTCATAGCAAGATCAAGCCACCAGACTATGCTGATTGAGAAGACTGTTACATGATGCTTGGAATCTTTGTGAAAAGCATGCTTGACTCCTGAGGGGCATTTATTCTACCTTTGTGATTTTTTTTAACAATTTCAAACATATGTCTTAGATACAGGGAAAGAGATAGTTAACTGGTACTTCATTCTAAATTATTCTCTTGTGGCAACTTCACAGTAACCGTATGATTGCATAGCCCTATAATTCGCGAACGAGTGTCCCAATTCTGGTCGTTTCTCGTGCCATAACTTTCATATACGCCCTCGCAATCCAAACACGCCGTCGATCCCATTGTAAGACGACCATTGTATACGTTTAGATAACATGGATTTGAACAAGCCCACGGATGTTTTATCACACACCTTTGGTAGCGAACGAACCCCATCATATGGTAGGACTGACATTGAAACCGCAAGTACATCGAAACAATTCTTGTATTTCCAGCACACCACTTTACACTCCAGGGTTTGATACGAAGGTCCATCTCAGAACCAGGTATCAATCTATAACATACGCCTATCTAGCACATGTCTATATTCAAGTCAATATCGAGGTCCCTCAAGAAAGCTTTTCAGCCTTTTCAATCTCCTCCCTGCTCAAGCACCACTTCTTCTGCAGATCAGCATCAAGAGCCAGCGCATACACATCCTTTGACCACCACTCGCCCCAACTGGTCAGGAAGATCTGCTCAGGATCAGACGGGAAGTCGTTCACAGAGAATGCGCGCAGAAGATTCTGTGCTCCTATAAAAATGTTAGAAAGCTTCTCTGCACAACGATAGATGAAAAGCTTACCCTCCGGAATAGTCTTAGCATCAGGCATATCCATAGTCAGACCCATGTTCGTAGCAAGCTTGGTACTAGGAATAAGACCCGGCGAAACAGCAATGACCTTGCACGAGGGCAATTCACGGCGCCAGTAGAACGCGCCAAGCAGCTGTACAAACTTTGAACCGCTGTACACTGCTCGATAGCCCGCTTTGGAGTGGGCTTTTAGATCTACGTCAAGGGTTGCTAGGCATAAAAGTTAATATACGCCGTATAAGCGACAGTGATTCAACTGACCCGGATCCTGTCCCCTAACATTGCGAATCGCGCCTGAAGAAACGACAACAATCCGCGACTGCGAGGCCGACAGCGCATCACGGAGCAAATGGATCAAATAATGCTGCGCTGTTCCATTGTCAGCCCTTCGTTCTTACCTTAAAGTAAGGTCGCTGCACATACCCAAATGATTAACCACATATCCCTCGCACCACTGCGATCCATTCGGCCCAGGGCCTTCTGCATTATCCAAAGTACCCGCGCAGAGAAAGAGATAAGCCAGCTGCTTGGAGCCCAATTTCGAAAGCACCTTCTCTGCGAATGACTGGACACTTTTCAGGGATAAGAGGTCCAGTGGGTAAATGGTGATCGTGTGCTTGGTAGTGTCATAGTTGAGGTTATCGTATTCAGCCTGGACCTTGGCCGTGTCCCGTGCCCCCAAAATGAAATTGTAGGGCTCGGACAGCTGGAGCAGTTGTTTGATTGCTTCGAAGCCCTGTATTCTTGTTAGAGTCAAGAAATGAGGGGATGGATGGGGGCTCACTAGGCCGGAGGAGATGCCTGTTGCGATGATTGTTTTTGTCATGGTGGTGAACTACTTATGTAGAAAATTGCTAGTAAGCAAAAGAGAGGTGCAAGAGCGTTTATGTGAATAGGGAGAGTGTGTGTTGTGGAGCGTTGTCTTGACAGTGAGAGTTGATGTTGCCCCGCACTTGCAAAGTCGTGAATTCTAATATGACGTCATATGTGTATTTTTCGTCTTGGCGTGGAGATATCAATGTGACAACATCTTTCTTGTCAATACACTGGGACGAATCAGCACATAGGATTATCTACAGTGGCATAGCAACTTGCCTATGGATCCTCTTTGCTACTGCTCTTTGGTGAGTAGACCGGCTCTGTAACAAGAGATGATCAGTAATAAATGTCTAAAAAATAGAAAGGATCTTAGTAGAAAGTGCTAATCGTGCCCTCAACTTCATTCACAACTACTGTTTGAATATTCAACGTCATCACGCACAATTGTTGATAACCTGAGTCTGATAGCTCGGGGTAAGGGGTTCGCATGATGTACGAGCTACAGGCAATATACTAGGAGAAGGGAGGAGACAGTGTCTTTCGAAAATGTTATCTGATATTCACTAGCAAGCTATATGATACATATTTGATTCAATGTTAATATGGCCACACCTTGGCATGTACCTCTCTTTGTTGCTCATCCTCTGCCAAATCCATGAATTCCTTCTTAAAATAGTCGCTCACCATCCTGGCATGATCATACTCTTCCGGCCGGACCATTCCCCCAATAGGAATCAGTCCTTCCCTTTCCAACTGCTCAACAATCGTCGAAACCCCTTCAATAAGGTCTCTCTCTCGCATTGATGCGCGGTCAGCTCTTCCTCGGTAAAATCAATCGGGCATGGTATGTGGTCGGGGTAAATTTGGTCCCAGTAAGCAGCTAGTTTTATTAATGCCTCTCGTAGTGAGAAGGTGTCCTCTCGCTCCCAACACCCGGGTACTAGGGTTATGGGGTTTATTCTGATGGACAAGTGTGGGTCTGTCAAAGCTTTTGACTGAGGGAGCTTGGCTCTCTCGCGTGATTTGTAGTAATAATGGAGAAGCTCCTCCTCTCGATCCTTCTGTTCATCGGTGCGAGGGCTGTGCGAGAGTTCTAGCATCTGGGGATGAGGCCGTTGTAGGCATATAGGTGTTACGGCAGCCAGTTGCCAGTCAATAATCCCATTGATCTGGTGTGTTTCCGGGTCGATGAAGATATTGTCGAGGTGTAGATCTGGATGGGAGAGCGTATTGTTGTGTTCTTTAATTGGTTGGTTGGGGATGAGATCAGGGGCAACTTTCAAATACTTTTGAATAAGCGATCTGTACTCTTCCGGGCTTTCTGGCTGGTCTTTTGAGCGGTAGAAATTGTGTCGTGGCTCTGCGTGGGTTTCTGCCCATGCAAGTTCGTTTGTCCCGATGGCAGTCGCGAAATCTGCGGCGTTGGTCCCTTTGTTGAGGTTAGCTCAGCTGATGTGGATAAAGACTTTAGCCATATGAAACTTACATGGTCCCCTATCCAGTGTCATCGAATGTCTCTCGCCTTGCCATAGCTTTCGATCGTTTGATGGTCCTATGGTAAATTGGGACAGCTCGCTGTGATGTCGCCCGTTTGGCAGCAACGTGTTGTCGAGCATGGTATCAAGTCCGTCTACAGGGTCCCTCAAATTCAGATCGGATGTGTAGTAGAGACATCCATGAGTTGGAAAAGATACAGACGCAAGTTTCTTCTCCATGTCGACGACCTGGTCGATGATTTCAAGTTGCGATGCTATTGACATCTGATTCCAGATATTGCCGAGAGGTGCTCCTGTAACCCTTCCTCGATGATGTACTCACACCCAACCGGATTCGACGCATCTGCTGACCAGGTATAGGTCTTTGGGACAGGGATTCCTAAGACCTCGCGGACCTATCGTATTGTCAGCGATACCATGCAGATATCGGACGAGCACACTCACAAAATGACGGGTTGCTACTTCCGATGCTGTTGTATAGAATGCAGGGCCCGCGTTGGGGCTCGGCAATCGCGCCACAAGTTCGTGGCCATTACTCATGGTCAAGATGAAAGCTTTGTTGTATTGGCCTTCCACACACTTGACGACTTTGAGACCTGTTGATGATGGTTAGAAGTCGTTACTGCGCCAATCACGTGGCTCTCACATCGTATGCCTTCATGGCTCGTTGCTTGGATTGCCGCGCCAAGCAGGTTACCTAGGTGGAATTTACGATATCGTGCCTCTAGCCGTTTGGATTCTCCCTTCCTGGATCAAGTCAGGAGCTATCTGCGCGGGCTTGAGGTGAGATACGTACAGCCATCGGTACCGCTGGTATTTGTATAGATCGTCCGCTTCAATGCGTGTTTCTATTCTATCGATTAGTGCAATCTAGGTCTATGAAGGAGAACTTACCTGAACCATCTTCCAGGCATCTAAATAGCGCAGGTACCCCCGTGGACGTCATGCCCGCGAAACTGGTAGAATAAAGCTTGGTGGTTGGCGGGGCAGTGGCACGGCGACAAAGATACGATAAACGAAGAAGCTTCATGGTCACGACATTGATGTTACATTATATGGAGGATGGATGGTCGATATCGCGCAAGGAACATGACTACCAAGGCAAAGATCACATGACTGGGCGCTGTGATAGGCAGAAGCCAGATGGGAGTCACATGATGTGTCCGCCTTGTTGCCCGATAGCAGCTCGGCCTTTCTCATTCCACCATCCAAGTCCATCCATCATTCGACGACAGAAGGCTCATCAACGCGGTGAACCAACATCTAATCATCCATTTACGGGTATAGTCGTTTAGGATCCTACTTGACATCCTTCGCGAGGATGGTGTACCGCGGGAAACCAAGTCTTGCCTGCGAACGCTGTCGCCCGCGGCGCTTGAAGGTATAATCACGTCTTTCTTGTGAGGCTTCTTGCTCCGCATATCGAAGATATCTGGACTCCGCGAGGACGCAGTGTGTCGTGGGCGTGAATCCAGACTGACTAAGCATGGATGTAACTAGTGTGACCAAGTGAAACCATCATGCTCTCAGTGTATCCGGGCCAAAGTCGAGTGTCCAGGGTATCGCAGCGCGCTCGAGTACAATTTCCGTGATCAAAGTCAAGATGTTATCCGCAAGGCGCAGCGTCAAGCACAAAAAGAGTCTGAAGCCATTATTCACAAGAGGCCGACTAATGGCACTCGCTTCTTAGATGCTGACTCACGGGCACTTTCGTCAACCCTCTCGCATCCAATGGAAGAACTGGCCAGGGGCTATATCTTTACTAATTACATCTCTCGAGGCAATAGAGGGGCATATATGCCCTATCTGTCAACTTTGATCAAGCATCTGGAGAACTTGGCAGTGAATGATGCTCTCTCAGCGGCCGGCATGGCAGCCTTGTCAAACATTTATATGTCCCCCCAGTTGATGTCTACCGCTCGTAAGTATTATATGTCGGCGTTGTCGCAGACTGGCCGCACCCTCCGTACCGCGACCCTGTGCAAGAAGGACGGGACGTTGGCCGCAGTCGTACTCCTGGGTATGTTCGAGGTGGGTAGACACTTTCCACGTAGAATAAGTTTTCTACTAATATCTCTGGATTCCAGTTGATGACATGTAGTGATGAGCTGTTTCTCACTCGGTGGATGAAACACCTCGATGGCGCAGCCACCTTGATTGAAGCTCGGGGCCCAGAGCAATTGACTCGTCCAGAAGGGCTAGAATTATTCAGTCAATTACGCGCTCAGATTGTGAGTCTTTCCTCCTATATGAATCAGCGCGAAGAGGGGATAGTTAATAACAGACATTAGATCCTTAGTCATATCTATCGACAAAAGTACACCTCGCCAATTATTGGTCAACTGAGCATGGAGGCAGCAACATATCGCTCTGGAGACGACGCCACTGTGGACCGGCTTAGCAGCGTAACTATTCAGCTCGGCAATCTATGTGCAGCCATCAAAGATGGAACAATCAACCAGCCTGCTGAGATTCTACGCGCTGCACTACAGCTGGATGCAGAGTTCATGTCGATCATGTCCACCATACCCGCTTCATGGAACTACGAAACTGTCAACGTTGCCCTAGCTCGTGGAGAGCCTACAGTTGACTCTATCTGGGGGGCTCAGCACCATACTTACAGGAACTTGACTGTGAGCAGCTTTTGGAATAACTATCGATCTGCTAGGTTAGTGCTCCGCGAGTTGATCGTTGAGGCGGCCGGCAGCATCAAAGAGCTGTCTTCGGATGATACCAACGGCCAAGAAGCGGACAAATTGGTGAGCGAAAGCCGCGAAATCTCGCGCCGATTGGTCGACGATATATGTGCCAGCGTGCCATTTCACCTCGGTACGATGGTAGACGACAGTCACCTGAGCAAACTCTTTAGTAATACTGCTACAGAAAGCTCACCATTTCCGGATAATCATCACGAATTTGGATCCCCTTTTCTCTCATCCGCATCTTCCCCATTTGGGGTTCCAGCGGCGGGCGGTTTTACCATCATGTGGCCGTTGTTGATTGCCGCGAACTCCGGTTACGCCTCGAAGCAACGTCGGCAATGGATTACGGATTGTCTGGCGAAGATTGGCCATTCCATGGGGATCCGCCAAGCTCTGGCGATGGCGCAACTGCTGCAAGACGGTGTAGATTCACGAGCTTGGTTATCTTCCAGGTATAGACCGGCCGTGAGTGGTCAGGAGTACAGCGGAACGATTGATGAAGCTGAAGCAGAGTAGGTGGGACAAGCCCGACGCATTCAAATCTGGAGATTCCAGAAGATTTCCATTAACTCCATAACGCCATTCTATGTATGGAACCACTCTCACATGACCTTGAATCGCGAGAAACAACGATGAATTTTCCTATTGTTGCGTCCTTCTAGTGCACACTCGATGACATGGTGGATTCTTTCAATCGGTTTCATCAATTTGATGCTCGATGTCAACCATCTCGACTACCACGATGGCAGCATGCTGCGGATAATATCACCGCGGAAGGCCGTTGTGTTCATGTCCCACATGAGCATACTTCTGATGATCACAAGCACCGCGAGAACCACCAGGTGCAGCCTGGGACTCTGTGTCCTCGGCGCTATGTGGCCATTGTTGAGGGCTTGAAGGGGCGTTGGCATCATATCGAGGGGTGATTATCCCAAGCACGGTGTACATCAACACTACCAAAAATTCCTCTATGGTGGCCATGCACAGCCGGATGGTGACATCTCCAGAGACAAGTGAGAATCGACGGTCGTGGCTGAAGTCGCTGATCAGACTGTACAACAGGCGACAAGCGATCAAGGGCAATGCCATGAGCATCACAGCAACGATGCGCTTTTGGCTCGATACCATCCGGGACAGATCCTTGATGGTCGTTATCCAGAGTATGCAAAGCACGATATATACCGCAAGGAATATGATGATCCCAACGCGGGTTTCAGTCTTGCCTCCGGCTTGATCGGACGGATTTGACGAGGCTTGGTCTGTGCCGCCGATGATTGAGAGGATCAAGGCGGTCAGGCACGGAATATGAAGGAGCTGGACGACTTTGCTGCGACCTGAAATGGCAGTCGCTTTTTGGGAGTATATCCCCACGCTGGTTTGCATGTCAGATTCTGTTTATCATCTACATACGGATGCTTACAGCTTTCTGGCAATGCCGCTCACTGAACTCAACTCGTGCAATAGCACATTGTGTCGAGAGCCTGGATCGGATGGCCCATGTTGACAGATTTCATCGAAGCTGTCACGCGTGAGTAAAGTGTGTTCAGACTGAGTTAGAGATCCGACATACACTCTCTTCAACAGCCCAAGACTCGAAAGCAACAATGGCGACAACCCCACTGATTGCAATATGGTCGCCCATTCCACGTCGCTGGAGTTGTCAGGATGCCCTTCGCTGATAATCTCTATCACGGCCCCTACGATCCGGATACCGCTGAAGATGAAGAGATAGACCCATCCTAGCTGTCTGTGGAATCCATGACGCAGGACGATGAGGAGGGTGACAAGCGCCGTGGGTATGTAGACGACCAGCTCGGCGATCGCAACACCTTTGACTGTAACAGTCATTTCGGGTTGTAGAGTGCGCAACAAAGAAAGAGGGTTTGATTCTGAGCTTTGGCTTATGAAGCTCTTGAAATCGACAAATGTGAATAGCGGTCACCATCTCAGCGTGTTTACGGCGGCTTATATATGATACTCTGTCATACAATTCTGCCACCTGATGGCTTTTCTTTCACCACTTCATGAAGTCTCAGCATCTACGAAACGCATTACCACTTTCGGTTAGTGCACGATACAGGCTTCAGGCCTGGCCTTCGGGTCGATGCAACCTCCGCCCCGAAAACTCTTATTTCAATAAAGCTTAGGCCCATTTGATCCCTTTGAACAGCAGTTCCATGGGCAGTCAGTAGGCTTATGTGGGTTGGTTTCTGACAGATCCGAGTCCACGTGGTGGGTCCGCCTTGACCCGATCATCGCGGATAATCTCCCGATCGGGGATTTGTTTCGCACCTACTACTCAATTCCCATATTAGGTTTAGCGTGAACAGGACTGATGCCTGGCACTGACCGTGGATGATGTTGATCGTGCAGGCCGGAACAGCATCGGAATGGCGCATTCGGTAGGATCTCATGTATGACGTGTGTGAACCCAACGATGGCGGCCAGAGAGCCTGTGCAAGCTTAATTGAACAGAGGCGCAGCAAGGTGAGGTGACAACAGAGGGTACACGGTGGACATAAAAGCCCATGAATTGCTCGCCTGTTTAGAACAATAGCATTGTCACCAAGCAGAGTCTATCAGCTTGTCATCTGCAGCATCAGTTTCTTCTCACTTCCATATCCTGTCACCTCCACGCAAAATGCTGTCTCTCAGCAACATCCTCACCTTTACCCTCATGGGGACCACTCTAGCCCTACCCAAGCCCCGATCCCAACTCAACCCCAACCCCATCCCCGGCGAATCCTCCCTCTTCGCAACCTACACCGGCAAACAAACCCCCCTCCCAGCCAACTACACCCGAGTCATCCCTCCCACCGCCACGGGCCCCCCGGGCCCCGACGACCAACTCTTCCAAAACCTCCTCAGCGCCGAATGGATCATCTACAACTTCTACCAACAAGGCGTGGAAGCCTTCACCCCAGAGAACTTCACCTCCCTCGGCTACCCCAACACCACCTACGACCGAATCGCCCAAATCCGCGACAACGAAGCCGGCCACATCCGCATCTTTCAGGACGAAATTTCCAACACCTCCGTCATCCCCGGACCCTGCAAATATCAATACGACTTCAACAATGACCTGGAGACATTCCTCGCCTTGCAGGTCTACATCGAAGTCAACAGCATGGCCTTCCTCACCGGCCTCGTCCGTCAGGCCAATACCCTGAGTACCCGATCCGCGCTCGTCGCGATCGGCCAGGTCGAGAGCCGTCATAATACCTGGTCGCTCATCGATATCTGGAACGTGATTCCCTTCTCCGGTCCCTCGGATACGGTGTATCCCTACGCGAACCAAATCCTCGACCTGACCAACGCGCTCGTCGTCGAGGGGAGCTGTCCTCGTGAAAACCCGGCTTATCCATCCCCAAGTCAGGGTTTACCCGTTATTAGCTTCAACACGAGTACCACGACCGGCCAGCCCGAGTCAACCCTGCAGTTGAGTTTCGACGGGGAGCCGGAGTTCGTTGAGGGAACGGAATACTATGCGGTGTTCTTTCATGGGGTGCAGACGGTGAGTGTGCCGTTTGATATTCACACGAATCAAACGACCGTCCCGGCCAGTTTTGATAAAGGGGCGGGAATCGTGGCGTTGGCGATTGCGAATGAGACGGGCGCGCCGACGAAGGAGAGTGTGCTTGCGGGGCCGTTGTTGCTGTTAGAGCAGCCGGAGGCGTTGACGACTTTGATTTCGTATTGAGGGATGTGCTTGGGAGAATGCATGTTGGATGGGATTTATCCTGTTTTTTTTTTGGCGGGTTGTTGAATATACATGATGGCTTTGGGGGCTACGTTACTATAGTATTTTGATGATGATGGAGGGGAATTGATACGTTTGATCGTCTTGAGTTCAGAGTAGACCCTTTCTTCGGTAAGACGGCGGAGAAGATAAGACAGCTGTAACCCAGGGTTCCGTCAGAGAAGGTCTTCTTTGCTGAAGAAAGCCTCTCATGGGTAAACATGTCCCTCGGAGTAATAGAAGGGGAATTTTACATCGCAGATGGTTTTTGGGATACTTGATAGGTTGTGTGAGAGTAGGGTTGACCATGCGTGGGTGTGTCTGCAACTGGATGATTGCTCATCAGCCTAACGAAAATATATTTCAGGAGTGGATACTACCTCCAATCCAGTAAGTCGCACTGCAGGGCATGCTGATATGGCAGAGATCAAGTCCATCGTCGTTGGTCGATAGTAACATTCCCGTGCCCATGACAGAGACCAAGATCCCGTATATCTTATTGAAAAGGACAAAATTGATACTTCCAACCCCGGGATCTCTGAGTAGTTTTCTGCTAGGAAGCGATTCCGGCTAGCGGGCGGGAACATAAAAAAAGGAAGCAAAAAGAAGTGACTAGACTGGGGCTCGATCCCAGGACCTTATGCGTGTGAAGCATACGTGATAACCAACTACACCATCCAGCCGACTTGCTTGGTGTTTCGGATGGGACAAAGATTATGGAGCAGTGATTCATGTATGTTTTGGAACATGGCCTGACTATCCTGTTGCGATGATTCTACCGGCTTGATTGGATCCAGTTACAAGGCCCACGATGCTGCTGGGCAAAAGACATGACGATTATGGTGGCTGCTGATATCCTAGATAATTTCGACAGTAGCCGACTCCAACCTGGATGGATGGCCTCGATGGCCTGCACCAGTAGATTACAATCCACGCAAGTGGGCGTATCCTCCAGGAAACGGTGTATACAGCGTCCTGGTCACGATGCATCCCTTGCTGACGTGGTCATTCAGGGCTTGTCAGAGTCTGTCATTGGTTCTTTTCAAATACCACTAGACTTAGCGATCATAGGCTCGGCCAATAGTCATTTAGGACTGCCTCGGGCCGTGCCTTCCGTGTGCGTGGTGTCCAAAAATACCCGTGAGTCATTACATGCCGGCTGAATCGCGAATACAGAGTCAGTCGTCTAGAACTAGAAATCATCATCGGAGTCATCCTCCGCCTCCCCTCCCCGGCGACTATTCTGCATCTTCATCCGATATTCCTCCAACCGGCCCATATTCGACAGGAGCGATCGGTCCGACATGATTGGCCGTGTCCCACCAAGATTACGAAGCGTCACCCAATAGTGGGCCATGATGGCGCCCCCCGTATGTCCACTCTGGACGAATGGCGTGGTTATCAGCAGTTTAACGATGGGGTGCAAGGCGGGATTATGGATGGTTTGGTTCATCGTGTGAATGACCTCCAGGAGATCCGCCAGCCAGGCAGCAGATTCAAACTGCGCCACCCCGTCGATGATGCAGACCACCGTGGCGGTCGTGGGTAGTTGCTCGACGAGCTGACGGAATGTGTGGCACAGCTCAAATAGGGAATGGGACTCGATGAGTTCCTTGAAGGACCGAGTGTTGATAAAATCCAGATTGAACATCGAGCGGGTGAGAAGTAGCTGAGCGATCAGACTTCGAATCAATCCCTTGGGTCCAGCAACGGGATCATAGGGGGCATCGTGAACCCCACAGAAGAAATGAAGCACAATTGCATTGGAATTCCGGGAGAAATTCAGAGACAGAGTGGCACAGAGGGCTGACAAAGGCGAAACCCGACCAGGTCCGATCGTAGAGGCGTTTCCTTGCACGAACAACGTTTCGGCATGGGTGGACTGCATCCACCGGGAGAACTCGTCGGAGGACAGTAGTTGTTGGCTTTGTGCCTGGACCTCGGGAGTACATGCGCTGTGTTGCTTCAACACGACGTTGATGTCATCTAGGGCGCCTCGGGGAGAAACCCCCATGCAGTGGAATAATTCCATCCTCGACAGGAAAGACTGCGATTGAGGCATCGGGATACTCCCTGATGTGATGGCATTCCAGAAGCCTTGAGCATCACGAGTCAGCATGGGCCAGGGACGGTCAGGCAACACATACCAGGAAAATCATGCAGCAAGAAATGGCACAAGGCGGCTTGAGCATCCATTCCTGGCTGGTACATGCTGTACTGCTCCGCACGAACCGCCTCGACTTGCGCAACCAGGTCGGACAGTTGGCCCTGCACGCCGTCGAGTTGGATATGGGTCTGTTGTGCCGAATAATTGAGATCGTCCACTCCATATGAAATCTGCTGGGTGCGATCGTGGATGGATTCCGTTTGTGCCTGCAGGGCTGTGGTACTGTGGTGGATATCAATGAGGACTTGGGATTTGACCATATCTCGACACGCCTCGAATTCCTCCGTACTGCGCTGCACCGTGCTCAGAATCTCGTCGATCTGACTGGCAGTATATGCCGGAGCGATAAGTCGTTTCCCCATCCTCTTTGCGCGGGTTTTCAACGACGCTCCCGCCCGGTTGCCACCAAAGAGAAAGATCAGTTCCGCCAATGCCCGGATCAGGACGCGGTACAGATCAACCGCCTTCTCCCTTAAGACCTGGACCGTTGCGAACTGGTTTTGTTGCTCTTCGGTGCGCAGGATGATGGCCGGGATGCTGTGGAATGCATTGAGAATCTTGCCCCGATTGTCGGAATTCTGTTTGGCAATCTGTGTCGATCAGCCATCGGTCCTCGCTATGGAGAGCATCTTGTCCTACGCTAAAGATGACCGTCAATCCGGCACTCAGGAGCTCCAGCCCATTACTGGAAGGAATTAATCCCAGCCATGGGGTGATCGCACTGGAATAGTCCCCCGCAATTCGGAATCCCTTGCGGACAAAATGAAGGTATCCTTGGCCTTGCTGCACGTATCGCTCCTCCGCGCCATTGAGTTCGTCCACGACACGCTCCCAGGTGCAGTGATGGACATCGAATCTACTCTCTGGGTCCGCGGTCGCATTGTAGGCCTCGAGCGCCTCCTCCAGGTCTCTGGGGTGTATTAGCGATCCGGATTAGCCCGGAACCGGGCCTTGCTAACCTGGATGCGGGTAGGGTTGTCTCCTCCAGCCCTACACTGCTGGTTGTAGGGGACGCAATGCCAAAGGCATCGTGGTATTCGGATGCCCTCTCCCGGACAAAGACGGTCACCAGTTGTTTCTTGTGGTCTTTTGCAGTTCCCCGGAGCGCGTCCATGATCGTAGACTGGAAAGAATGCCGCCTCCATGTGTCGGGGAAGATCCGGCCTTCATCCTGGAGCAGGAGGGTAAGACGAGGCTGAGCTGACTTCCGCCGTCGCTAGCGTGCCTTGGCTCTTGGGCGCCATCCTGCCGTGTCGCCTTCTGATTCATCGAAAGAGAGGGGAAGGGGTTGCCCTGGTTGTTGTCCCCACGCCGCGACTCCTGGCGAATCTGCCAAGACAGACTGCGGAGAGAAGCATCAACGCTGACAGAGAAAGTGCTTCCGCTGGATCCCCTTCTGATCATCTCCAACCTTCCCCCCTACCCTGGACATGGCGACCGAGAACTACATCCGGGAGCTGGAGAAGCGTCTGGCCCAAGTGGAGAGCAAACTCCAGAGCCTGGAGAATGCGAGCAAGGCTGCGGGATCCGATGGCCCAGCCGCCAGTACCGATCTAGCGGAGGGCGCGGAGGAGGAGGAGCAAGCCGTGAAGGAATCCAAAGACAAGGATGCCGTGGCGGAGAGCGAGGACGGCCAGAAGGATTCACGGCCACCGCTGCCTCCCATTGAGCTCAAAGTCCAGAAACTGTCCTACATCCCATTTACCTATCATGCCCTCCCCGCCGACAGTCAGCCCCTCATCGAAGTCCTCTACTTTCCCAACGGTCGGAAGAAAGCGACCGAGGAACGGGATCAGTTTTCCCGCATGCTGGAAAGTGCCAGGCCGCAGAGGGCTGTGGAGATGATCCGAGAGGCTCATGCCACGCCGGGCGAGTTCAACAGGGCCCACGTCGCGGCCTGGCGCGTTACGTCCAAGCCGTTGCAGAACCTGCTAGACCTCTTGTTTGAATCCGATGTCGGGACGGGCCAGACCCTCTTGTATCGTCCCTTTGCCGATCCAATCTTCTTTTTCGAGGAGGTCAAAAACAAGCTGGTGGGAATGGAGGCTCAGGGGGAACCGGATCCTGGCGATCCAGGGGAAGACCCTTCGCAACCGGCCAACCGGCCGAGTCTGCTGGAGCAGTTGCGTCTCTACGTGCACTTCATGGAGCAGGAGATCATGCCCTTTGCCGCTCTGTTGACGAACCTCTCCGCCTTGGACCCCTGGGAGGTGGGATTCGACGATCTCTATCATCTCTTTCAGCCCGGAGACATCATTGTCTACCCGGGAGCTGCTGCCAATCATGAAATGGCCACGCGCAGCAATCGGGGCGATCAGTTGTTGTGGCGCGTGTATTCCCGATGGTCGCTGGTCGGGAGCGACCAATTCGTGGTGAAGGCATACTGCATCGACTACGATGGCTTTGCGTACGTCTGCATCCAGCACGCCTTTACCATCCCGCGCTTTGACGGAACTGCCAGCGTCGCGAGTTTGCCGGTCTTTCCCATTCGGTGTGCCAGTAATATGCAGACCCTGCTCGACGACGCCAAGAACCGGGGAGAGGCATTCCAGACGTTCATCGACACCAAGCTCGTCACTCACAAGGGCTGGGCATCGGAACCCAATCCGTCGGATCCCACGCTGCGATACATCACGGGCGATGTGGTCGTCGACTTCACCGAGACCTTCAAAGCGCATCCGGAGGGCAAGCCCACCTCCCAACTCCCTGATTTCGAAAAAGTCCCGGCAGACCAGGCGGACTTTGAAGACGAGCTGGTGCTGTGTTGGGCCGATGGGGAGGAGATGGCCAAGTCGAGAGAAAAGCTGACCTGGTACACCGGCGTGTATCCCCAGTCTCAACAGGAGAAGGAGTACTGTTCGGAGCAGGATGCCTTTCTCGCCCATCTCATCCACGGGAGGCAGGGACAATATCGTCTCAACAACGAGGACATCTACTTGCTTCCCCGGAGACTCTTCGCGTACTCCCTCCAAGACCGACGCTTCGTGGCCGTCGACGTGGATAACCTGAACCTGATCGAGTATGGGGAGTCCAGGTTTGAGAGCCTGATCATCAACCAGGGCCACGAGAAAATGCTCCGCGCGCTCATCCAGTCGCACTTCAGTCGCAAGGAGATCTACAACCTGGCGGGCAACCACATGACGACCCAAGATATTGTGCACAACAAGGGACGGGGCCTGATCATTCTCCTGCATGGCGTGCCCGGGGTGGGCAAGACCTCGACGGCCGAGACATTTGCCAGCGAGTTTCAAAAGCCCCTGCTGCCTATTACCTGTGGGGATCTGGGCCTGGATCCGGCCACGGTCGAGCAATCCCTCAAGGAGATGTTTCGTCTGGCTCAGCTCTGGGATTGCGTTTTGCTGCTGGACGAGGCAGATGTCTTTCTGACGGAGCGGATCCCGTCGGATTTGAACCGGAACGCCCTCGTATCAGGTACGTGGATTCTCCATTCCCAGATGGCGTGCTAATTCCGAGGGTAGTCTTTCTCCGCGTGTTGGACTACTACGCGGGCGTGTTGTTTCTGACCACGAACCGGGTCGGGACGATCGACGAAGCCTTCAAATCCCGGCTGCATGTGAGCCTATACTATCCGCATCTGAAACGAACCCAAACGGAGCGAATCTGGCAGATGAATCTCAAACGGCTGCATGAGATTGAAGCCGAGCAGAGTCGCATCACCGGCCAGCCTCCCATGACGGTCGATCACTCGGGAATCTTAGATTTCGCCAAAGACCACTACCGGACAGGCAAAGACAGTGGGAAGGGGGTCTGGAATGGGCGACAAATCCGCAATGCCTTTCTCATTGCGTCCGCCCTCGCTCGGTTTGAAAAGGGTCTCGGGTCGCAGGCCCCGAAGCCGTTCGATCTCCACGCCAGCCACTTCAAGACCGTCGTCGAAGCGGGCTTCGGCTTCGAACGGTATCTCCAGGAAGTCAAGGGCAAGAGTGATGGCGAAGCCGCCTTTCTGCAAGGGACCCGCGCGGATTACATCCTCTCCCCTCACGGCAAGCCCGAAAAGGACCACAGCACGCTGGGTCCGGATGTCCCCCGCAGTCTGCCGCCCCGGCCGGTCACTCCGGTCATGGATGGAGCCCGCCCGGGTTGGACGGGTGGGCATGCTGCGGGCCCGCCCATGTCTGCTCCACCGTACGGACCGTATGGGGGGACGCACCTCCATCCGGGCTTTCAATCGCCGCATTCGAATTCTCTCCCCCCGCAGCCACCGCAGTTCCCGATGGAGTCTGGAGCGTCGTCGAGATGGGGCTCCCAGGCTATGAATATGGCGTATGGGACGCCGCAATCCCCGACGCCTAGTCGTGTGTTGGCGGGCCATACTCCCTCCCCAGCAGGGTGGCACGGGGGGCAGCCCCAATATCATGCCGACTCGGATGATGACTAGACTATGCCAGACACAATTGGACTATTTTATCATGCCGAGGCCTATTGCAGCTAGGCCTTTGCAGATCACTTTGCTATTACTTTAGTAAATCACCCACGTAGAGTTAGAGCTTCTGACATCATATCACTTTGCTATGAATATACTCACCGGGATAAAGTCAACCGGAAGGAATGCCCCAAGGCTAAAAGCAGCTTATGATCTGGCATTATTACTAGGATGGTCAGATACTTGGACACGTAATTACCTCAGACGAAACCAGGACACCACCACAGGCATTCTTGCCCTAATCTTCAGATATCATACACCGTCGTGATAGATCCAAGCAAAACCATGCTCTGACGACAATATTGCGAGGTACTCAGATCCTTCAATTCCAGCCAATCTCCACCTTCTGCGCATATCACCTCCTTTAACCCCTCCATACGGAGTAGTTGCGCCTCCAACCACATCGATACCTTGATAACCGAGAATAGGCAGTCAACAGCCAAACCAACCCCTACAGCTATTGTATAAACTCATAAGTACATCCCTACGCTGCTTTCCACATCCACCAACCCAATCCAAGATCCACGCAATACCCAAAAACATCATAATTCCAGCCACTGCTTAATGTGCATACATGTGCATAAGCACTGCAAAGCATAAATCACGTGCAGCACTAATCATCCCACTTACCCAATGCCGTAAAGTATGGCAGTATCCCCTCACCGCCGGGATTCGAACGGGATTCGATTCCGCGCGCCGGGATTCAGTCTTGGCGGGATGTTTCTTGCATGGTGCGATGGGATTGGAATGGGAGTAGGGATTTGTCTGTGGGTAGATAGGTCCTGGTTGAGTTATAGTATGTCGGGATTGGCATTTACCTGGAAGGGGTTTCAGACGGGATTCGTGAGGGACCTACGCCCTCTATTTTCATATTACTATTACTAGTATGGTACATTCCAGCTTTGAAACCATATTCATTCTCACTACCTACTTGATACATATACCTCACCATCAAATAATGAACATGATCATGAACATGACCCCCCACTCCTCATCAACATCCCCACCCACCATGCCACTCATGAACAACACACCGAGTACCACTCCACCTACCCCATCCAGACCCTCATACATAGCGCTCCCCCGAACGCGAGAGACCTGCGACGCCTGCGCCAAAGCCAAAATTCGATGCAGCAAGCAACGTCCGAGTTGTGAGCGGTGTGTGGCGAGGGGGCTGTTGTGTCGGTATGGGTTGCTGCGGCCGAGGGGGAGGCCGCGGGGGAGGTTGGTGGGTGTGGAGGTGGAGGGGTCGGGTGGGGAGAGTTCTCCGGGGTCTCCTGGGGAGGGTTGTCTTGGTGTTTCTGGGGTTGATGGGGTTGGGGATATACCAGCACCAGCACCAGCTAGTCAGCCTGAGACAGCAGAGGGAGAGACAGTGCAGAACTGGCAAACTCTGAACCAGAATCTCGATCAATTCTTCGATGTTGCCCCTCCGCCGAGCGGTGTTACCCAGCAGCCAGAGTACGAAATCGTGGCGATACCATCCTCGACATCACCTTCCTTATCGTCGGGGGTATCTCCAGCCTCGGGTGCAATCATACACGACCAATCGTGCATGAGTATGCTGTTAAGTATATTGCAATCGCTGCATCCGCCATCCGAGACATGTCTGCATCGACAGAGCACAGTCCTACCACGGACTGTGGACTCTATCGTCCCGCTGAATCAAAACGCAATGAATACCATTACTTTGGTACTGGGATGTCCCTGTGCGCTGTCATCCAGCTTTGGTCTGGTCATCGCCCAGGTGCTGCTGCAGATCCTGGATGGGTATCGGGGTGTTTTGGATGATCCGGATCCGACGGTGGGGATGGGGAGGATGCAGGGGACTGAGGGGGATGAGATTGATCGGCGACGGAGAGTGGTGCAGGTGGTGAATGAGTTGGACCAGGTGCGGGCATTGATCGAGGTGTTTGCGAGGGGGTATTGTCGGGAGGGAGCGGTGGGGGGTGGAAACCAGCAGGTGTGTTTGATTTTGGAGGGGGAGTTGAGGCGGAGGTTGGGTGGGGTGATGACCGCGGCGGTGTTGAGGGTGGCGGGGTAGTTGCATGTGTAATTGGTTGGTTTAGCGTTATGCTGTATGGGTTTTGGACTAATGTAAGGAATTGTGGAACATTCAGTTTGGGAGTTCGTATGATATCGAAGTGTGACTCGGCGGTCCACTTGAGACGAATGCCCGAGAGACTCATCATTCAGGTGCTGTCGTTGAGGACTGTAGGGCAGATACATCAACCGCTCGCACGATCTGCACTAATTTGCCGCAGAAGATCATCCATTGTTCGGCGGATCCATCGTATTCAGCATATCCGTTAACCAGTCATTATCATCCATCAGAGGAAACGCATCCGCCAACGGGTCCGTTCCAGGAAGCGATGGGATAGAGAGCGACGGAATCAAGTTTGTCGCACTAGACCCTGCATCTGACCCTAGGCTCGTCTCCCATCCAACGCGCACAGCATGATACATCTGGGCGATAGTCGAGAAGATATCGCCGCCAGGCTCACCAACCAGACCATTGAGGGCGGCAACCTGACCCATGTTGGCAACGATCGTATCCAGAATCTGCAAGACATCTGCTGTCCGTCGGACATTAGCTGTATCCCAGAGGGGACTTTCCAGGGTGGATAGCTGGTAGAGTGTGGCGAGGTTTTGGACCATCTGGGAGAAGACTGCAAAGGGAAACCCGATGTATTCCATCGGCGGGATGCTCAAAAACACATCGAACCATGACTTGGTGGCGTCCAGACATCCGTACAGGTAGTCCAGGTGCTCGAAGGTCACGTTGCTCAGGGAGGCAATGGAACCCTTGGTGAGAGCGGACTCGTGGAGACTCAACGAGGTGTTGTAGTGGTGCAGAAGAACGATCTCTAAGCCATATTAGTGGATGGTCTGGTAGTGGTGTAATAGCACCCACTATATCCCTTGGAATGTGAGCTGAGTCGGCTCATGATGACTTGCAGTTGTGACTGCAGTTGGGTCTGCATCGGTCGAAGATAGACGGCCGGCGATGGTCGCATCGACTCGAGGGATTTGGAGGACCCCCCGTACCAGCGTCCCAAGCTGAGCTTGTCCATGACCAATTGCAGTCGGACTTGCTGAACCAGAATTCCATCGTTAATGCATTCTTGTTGCTCGTCGACCTGGCGAAGACATTCGTCCATATGGGATGTCCAGCGCAGGGAATCACTCTGCTGGAGAAACGTAGCGATGCTGACGAGTTAGAAAAGTCCCATTGTGACTAGGAACAGGCTTACATGGATGTCAGGAGAAAGCACCCTAGGACCGCCCGGCGCTCTTCCATAATGTGGCGCGGAGGTGCCGAACGGTTCTCGTGTGGCTCGGTATGAACGCACAACAGCATATGCTTTCCCTTTGCCTCGGGATTGAACAGACCCATCTCGTAGACGATACCCGTGGCCAGCTGGGCGAACACGTAAATGTTGGCCTTGTTGTAGACTTGTTGGTTGGACCTGACAGGTCAGTCGATGCCAGGACGCTCGGAGCGGGGACGTACCATCCAAGGTATATCAGGAGACCTTGGAGAATATCCAGGTCACGACAGGAGTACTCATGTACCAGTCTCTGCGCCGCGATCTGTTTGATCCGGTCGAACAGCAGACGACGTTGTGCGCTAATCTTGGAAGACACGGCCATGATACATAGCCACGAAAACGGTCGGTCTCGATGGAGCTTCTGTGAAGTAGTACCTGGCGGGATATACATGCACGGAAAGAACGGCAGCATCTGAGTGATGAAAAAGGTAAGGGATTCTTCCGCCTGGACGCCCGTCGGTTCCTCCGTCTCAGCTGATGGTCCTGAAGATACAGAGCCCCCGTCCACGATGCTCGCTTCCGGGGTCGAGGCGGCACCATGACTACGGGGGGGACAAACTGAGCTAGGTCGTGAACTAGTCATGGAAGAGTCGGACAGGCCCAAGGGCGATGCGGCATTGCTGGGGGATTTGTGGGTCTCCGAGGGTTGCGCCAGATGTTTCAACATGGTCGTAGAGATGTTCCCAGGTTGTACACCCGCCCGGAGCAGCGATACCAGATCCTCTAGCTTGTCCTCCAGCCGACTTGTCTTGGGAGCATTTTTGGAGACATTCGACTTCCGTGTGGTTAAGCGTCGGGTGGCGGACGGACGACAGTCCTTGTCCAAGCGCTGGCACCTATACAATTGTTATTACCGGGCTTGAGATAGGGGTATATACCCACCGTTGGCAGCGTCCGCCAGCTTTGGAGTAGATACACTTGCACTTGGCCTGCGAGCAGTTGACGCAGGAACTGCCGTAGGGAGCGGCATAGGTGTCATCCTGGGGCGACTCGTCCCTGGCGTCGGTTGACTCCGCCGTGGTGCTGTTGGTCGTTGAAGCCATTCGACCGGTTGCATCGCTTACCACGCAGCAAGACCAGGCATGGAGAGATGGCGCAAGGGTGAGATGACAGCTGCAAGTGAGGTTGAAAGTGGGCGCATGTGTCCCGCCACTAGTCGCCACGCTAATGCCCCGCAGGATCGTGGTGGAGCCATCGAGTCCCTGACAGGGATGAGAAAAATAGGGGGATTGGAAGGAAACAGAAATTAAGATATGAAAAGAAATCTATCTTGGTCATAATGGTTCAACATCGCTCGTCTCAAATGAACCACTTTTGTCCTATCACATTATCATATAACAGACAACTGGCATTAAGCCTCCACATCTAACCGTTTATTCCATGCACATGCGTCGAGAATCGCCTTTTAAGCCTTATTTTGAACATGCTTGCTCATGGCCCGGATTCGGTGGCCATAGCGGTAGAGCAAGAACGGCAACGGTGCCATGATCGTCGCCAGGATACCCACCATGGTGAGGACCCAGTGCGGAGTCATGTGCTGATACATCGGGACGGAGGCCGGCAGTAACGCCCCAGAAACGACATAGCGACTGAACGTCATGAAGGACAGCGCTGAGCCCGCGTAGACCGTGTAGACGAAGCAGATGTACAGGTACGTCGCGGTGAAGATGGTGACCAGAGAGTACCCAAAGGCGAACGTGCTAAGAATCGGGGACCAGATGCTGACTCCGGGCTGTCATGGTCAGTAATGCTTCGGTAAAGGAGGCAGAGCACTTACATAGCAAGTCCATCCCATCCAGAACAACGAAATTGGCATGAGAATCGAGCCTCCGACCATTGCCCAATACAGGGATACCTCTGCCTGTAAGACCCCTCCTTCGGCGGCAGCCTTGACCGCTGCCTGCTTGGTCCAGCGGTAGATGATCGGAACGAGCATGAGGGCAATGGCATCGCCAGCCAGCATGGCCACGAAGATGATGTAGGTGAGCGACGTGGAGATTCCGTACGTGTCGGTAAAGATGAAGGGGAACCCGTTGAGAAAGGTGAACAAGACAATGTACAGGAGGACCAGGTAGAATGAAAAGACTAGGATGATGGGCTCCGTGTAGGTCATCTGGAAGGGGCGGTAGACATTGATAACTAGCCGACTACCCAGAGCGCTGGTGGATGCTTGCTCGTCGACCTGGTAGCGGGCATCTCCCGTCTGATCCCGCAGATGCTTGGCCCGCCATTGCAGCAGCAACGGACCGTAGGTTTCCGGCTGAAACACGGCCACAAAGATAAATACCGTCCCGGCAATGATGAGTGAAATCCAGTCGGTCCAATTAAAGGCGGACTTTGGGATGTAAGCACCAATGATGGGGCCAAGGATGGGCCCGGAATACGATGCCAGGGTCACCGACGGTAGGCTAAAAGTGAGTTCAAGCGGGCTCCAGAGATCCCCAACGGTGCCGCCGGCAACCGTCATCGGGGCAGCCCCGAAAAAGCCGGTCAGGAAGCGAAAGACAATGGCGGCGCCATAATTCGGGGCTAGTGCTTTGGCCAAGATGAACAACATGAAGACCAGCAGGTTGGTAAAGTAGACGAAATTGCGTCCAAAGGTTTCCGAGATAGGACCGGCAAACAGCGAGCCTACGCCCACCCCGATGAGATACATGCCTGCCGGGATCCCAGTCAGTCTTGAAGTGAACCCTGTCTTCTGGCCAACTTACCGGTGGTCATGGATCCTGCAATTGGACCCACGCCATAGTGTTCGTTGAAGGCCTCCGAAACCGGGGCATCAATGGTTCCGGGAATACTAATGGCCAAGGCAATCAGGCAGATTGCTATGGTGCAGAACCATTTCTTGGAACGGCTCCAATTCTGAGGGTTGTGAAAATCGCCGTCTGCCCAGCCGACCAGGAAAGTGACGGAGCCGTCGTGTTCTGCGGGACGTGAAATCTGAACCCCGGGCACGAGGGACGATTCCTTTTCGTCCGGGGTCGATGTGCCTGAGGAGCTGTCATAGGAGTGGATTTTGGCCAGATCGGCCCTGGTGGCGTCTCGCAGACTGAGATACTGACGCAGTGTTGCCATGGTGTTGCCCTTGGACCGCTGGATGAGAACGAATTGCTTTGGCGGGACATGATGAGAACTGGTGCAGAGGTATAAATATGCGAGGGAATTCGATGCTTGGTCACTGCGAGGCATAAAATCTCCGACCCGGATGAATGTATCATCACGGACTCCCCAGCGAGGCTCCAAAATGTCCAGATATGCCCGAGGTGGTCCAAGCGTCGGACATATCATCAGATTACCTGCCTCTGATTGGCCATCAGCAGGCACCAATCAGCGCTAATCGTCCTGCCTCAGGCCGACACGGAGGAATTCCCCCCGATTGTCTCCGCGACCGTCTGGCTCGGACACATTTCTCGTCCATATCTTGCTCCGGAATTCACTGGAATGCCGCTGACAGTTGCGATATGGCCTTGATGGTCAAATTCTCGCAGACAGTCGACTGGGATGGGGTGCTTTGTCAACCACGCTCATCCACATGGAGATCGATGATGGAATGAGCTGACTGCTAGCATGACGGACACTTGTTTCGATGAATGCGGATGAACCGATGAGTTGCGATGACTGGGTGATACCAGATGGTGGGACTTGGGGAGAGGTACAGAAACCCAGACACTCCACGGTCACCTGACTTGCGGCGATGAAAATCGCCCGATTATCAATCCATGAGAGTGCTGGCATCTTCCGACCTGTTCTGTCAACTGCTCCGAATCCAACACGACGATTATTAATGTGGGAACCCGAAGAGATATGCTTATCAGCCCAACAAAAACGATGGAACGCTTACTTCATCACAGCTCGTGTCAGACACGATCAATGATCGCGTGGCTTGGGCTACGATCACTAATCAACAGCACCTCATCGCAACCACCAATACGCTGAGTAATGCTGGATGGCATACCCATGGATGCCATGTCGTCCTTTGTCGGAGCTGATGAGCAAACTGCAGAGCTTCGTATAGCTATAAATCGGCGGAATGTCACTCACCAGGTCAATGATCATACTTCCTGCATCCCAGCTCATTCTCACCGGAAAGACACGCTTATCCAATGGAGGGCCTCTTCCGCAATAGCACAGCCGGCCAATTGCTGCGCTGGATCACCAGAAACAAAGTCTTACCATACCCGGAAGAGCAACCGGGTTTCCAATGCCCTCAATGCTACGCTGATCGGGCCGTCTCCCCGACCCTCTTCACCCACGAAGCAGACGGTGAACCGACCTCGAAGCCCGAATCGGATGCAGAGGCAGACGAAGAAAGCGAAGGCGTGGCGGAGAATGCCTCCAGATCGGAAGCCCTGGACCGAGAGCTGAGTCGAGTGCCTTCGATGGGAGACGTGGAAAAGGTTCGCTCGCAATCGGATCTGGCGCGTCTCTATTCGGTGGCCACGCAGACCGAAGCCCTACAGGCGGCACCCAGTCGACCCATTGCGCCCACCAAGACCGCCGATGGCACTATCCTGGTCGACTGGTATACCACGCATGATCCCGAGAATCCACAGAACTGGTCCTCGGGCAAGAAGCTGCTCACCGTCGCGCAAATTTATCTCTACACGCTAGTCGTCTACATGGGCTCGTCCATTTACACCCCCAGCGCTCCCCAGATTCAAGCCCGTTTCGGCGTCTCCGAGACGGCCGCCTCCTTGGGTCTGGCCCTGTATGTCCTGGGATATGGCTTCGGGCCCATGCTCTTTTCACCCCTCAGCGAAATTCCCAGCGTCGGACGCAACCCGCCGTACATCATCACCTTTACTCTTTTCATCGTGTTTAGCATTGGCGCTGCGGTCGTCGACACCTTCGGGGGACTTCTCGTGCTCCGCTTCCTCCAGGGCTTCTTTGGTAGTCCATGTCTTGCGACCGGCGGTGCGAGCATCGGGGATGTGTACAGCCTGCTCAAGCTCCCGTACGGCCTCACCACCTGGGCGGCGTTTGCCACTCTCGGTCCGGCTTTGGGACCGGTCATCTCCGGCTTCAGCGTCCCGGTCAAGGGCTGGCGCTGGTCCATCTGGGAGACGGTCTGGATGTCCGCCCCGATCCTCGTGCTGATGTTCTTCTTGCTCCCGGAGACGTTCCCAGACACCATCCTCCTGCGCCGCGCCCAGCGTCTGCGTCGAATTACCGGCAACAACAAGCTCCTCTCCCAGTCAGAAATCAACCAGAAGCAGCTTACCGTCACCGCCGTGGCCATGGAGGCGCTCTATCGCCCGTTCCAAATCGTCGTCCTCGATCCCGCCATCCTCTTCGTCAACGTCTACACCAGCCTCATCTACGGCATCTACTACTCCTTCTTCGAGGTGTTCCCCCTCGTTTACATCGACATGTACCACTTCAATCTAGGACAAATGGGCCTCGTCTTCCTCAGCATCGCCGTCGCCCTGGCCATCGCCGTCCCGCTATACTTCATCTACCTCAACAAAGTGTTCGAGCCGGAAATCCGAACCCAAGGCATCGGGTCCCCCGAACGACGACTCATCCCCGCCCTCTTCGCCTGCTTCCTCCCTCCGATCGGACTCTTCCTCTTTGGCTGGACCTCCCGGCCCTCGGTGTACTGGATCGTCTCGGTGGTCGGGATTCTCATCTACACCATCGGTATCTTCATGGTCATCCAGTGCATCTTCATTTACATTCCCATGACCTATCCGCAGTACGCGGCGAGTCTGTTTGCAGGGAATGATCTCATGCGGAGTGCCTTGGCCTGTGGGGCGGTACTATTTGCACGTCCATTGTATGTCAATCTGGGAGTTGGACCGGGCATCAGTCTGTTGGCCGGCTTGACGGTGGGATGTATTGGGGGGATGTTTGCGCTGTATTATTATGGGGCGGCGCTGCGGGCGAGGAGTCGTTTTACCGCGAAGTAGGCATCATGTAATTTTTTTTTTATCTGCTCTATTACCTTGATAAGTATTATAGGTTATAACGAACTAATAAGACTGCTTCTCTTAAACCTACTCTCTTTTTCCCATCTTAATCGCCCACCCCTTCAACAATAACTATCTTCACCTCAAAAGGATCAACAAAAAAAAAGTAAAAGATCAATCTCTAGAGAATAAACTCATCCCCCCCCTCCCCTCCCACCCCTCCAACTCCACATCCCGCCCCTGCCTCAAAAAATACACCTGATACCGGCCTCCCTTCACCCCCTCCCCACTTGCACTCCCCCCATTCCCTCCCGTCCCACCACTCCCAGCTTCCCCCGCCGGCCTCAACATCCCACTCGGAAACGCCTCCAAAAACTCCCTCAGATACGGCACACACGCGGACACAATCGTCGTGGTCTGCAATACCTGACTGCATATCACCCACGGCCAGAGATCGACGGGTACTGGGGTTTGGGAGTCGAATGCATGTAGGTAGTGGAGTTGAATGGATGAGACGAGGATGTCCCTATTCCATGGTGGGGGTTAGTTGTGTGTATAGGAATGGTTTGGCTTGCGTTGGGATTAGGGGGGGGGGAGAATCAGGGCAGGGGGATGGAATGGGGATACAGACAATGCGCGAAAAGAAAAACACGCCACCACGAGCACCCGTTTCCGGAGAGGCATATGTAGCCGGAAGATGATGATACTCGGGACGAGGATTAGGAGGGTTTCGATGAGGATGTTACTTGTTGATGAGTAGGTCCATAAACTTCTCTGTATTTTGTTAGTATGTGTGTGTGTGCAGGTATGGGGTATGGTATGGGAGTGGGTATAGGGCATACGGTATGTATACACCTCCCTGAAACCAAATCCCACACTTCAGGGGGTCTGCATTGCAGCGACGCAGCGATGAACATGCTCGCGGTCCAGAGGATCAGAAAGCCCTGAACGAGGATGGTTATCTGGATCTGGCCGGTGCCGGAGAGGAGCATATGGAAGAAGGCGACGACGGCGAGTTTGCCGAACCCGAGGGTGAGGATGTAGAACAGGTCGGAGATGTAGAGGGCTTTTTGGATTCCTGGGAGGGAGGTACTGGGGGATAGGGAGGTGCCGAGGCCGTGGGTGGCCGAGAGGGAGATGCAGGCGCCGGAGATTATTGAGGATATCTAGGTCATGAGGGTTAGGGTTGGTGGGTGGGATATGGGGGGATGGGGATAATGCGTACGAGGGTGCTGAGGAGGAGGGCGAAAGGGAGGAGGTTTTCTCGGAAGAGACGCCAGCGGGTGAGGGAGCAGACGGTGACTACGGAGATGGAGGTGAGCAGGAGGAACCAGCTGGCAATTTTGATGGCGCCGCTGTGGTTGTCCATTTTGGATTTGGGTTGGTTAGTGGATAGTGGTTTGATGGGTGGAGGGGGTGAAAGGGATTGTGATATATGGTGGGCTCATGGTGATGGTCATAATGGCGATAAGGCTGAGCGACTGAGATGCTGGAGTCGAGTCAGCAGCTGGCTTTGGGTTCATGGATAGATCCTGGATGGAGAAACTCATAGCCACGATGTATGATGGCAGTATGGTATTGTGATTGGATAGTCTCCCGCCAAATGGATATCAACCTTCAGTTGATAAGGCCAGCCGTAATTTGCATTCGTAGCAGAAGGTTGGTACGTCTAGCATATGCAGTATGCACATTGGCCCGAAATATTGTATCATAGCTATCTGGACCATATCAACTAGAAAGACCATCCGCGGCGGAATGGGGGGATTGGCTTGGCAGAATACGTCGTATCTGCTGTGCATGTCTTCAGGGATATCTTCACAAATCGTACGACCCGAGATACTGGACAACCCATTACAATGAATCAGGCATGGCCTCTGCCAATCTCACGTCATCCGCTGTGTTACATCCGATGCACCGTCCATGGCTCTGATGTGTGGCATCCACACGTCTGACATTTAAACATTCGGCCTTGCCGTTCCGTTCCATCCTGTCAGACCTGATCCGAGATACTGCCGTGAGCTAATAATTCACCTAATCAGCCTTGAACGGAGACTCGTGAGTTGCTCCGTTTGTTACAGATGTAGCACTGATATTTCTCACTGCCTTTCGCCGCCTCCTGGCAGAGTTGAATTTTCTCTGGTCTATGTATGAGACCTCTCACGCCGTTAAGGGTCTCATTCTTGGTCTTCAACTATACATTATCACACCGAAATGGCAGACGAATCTGCAACCCAAAGCCAGATCGAGCTATGCTCGCATGGCAATGACTTTCCAGGAACCAGCAGCGAGACGTTGCTCACCCGGGATGCCCTGGAGCTGGCCCGGGTGGGGAAGAAAGAGGTTATGAAGGTACTAGTTTCCTCTAATATCAACAGTATCCCGAGCTAACAGGCACAGCGAAGATTCCGTCTAGCTAGCACAGTTGGATTCGCGAGTAGCCTGATGATTACATGGGAGGCGATGATGATGTCTGTATACCTCATATTTCTTCGCCCATCTAACATAAGATAGACAATTCGGAGTGGGACTACGAAAGTATGGTCGACCATTGCTGCAGGTGCAGTCATTAATTGGATTCAGTGGAGGTCCTCCTGGGCTGATATACGGATACATCGGGGTCTGGATCGCCTTTTTGAGCATTTTCATCGCTATGGGAGAGCTCGCCAGTATGATACCTTCGGTAAGCGCTCTGTCTATGGCAACAGTGGTCTGCTAATTTGAAGGCCGGTGGGCAATACCATTGGACCAGTATTCTCGCTCCAGCATCCTCCAAGCCATTCCTCAGTCACATCACCGGTATCGAAGCAGACCCATAGCACAGGTGAATGCTAATGCTGCTAGGCTCCATCACCATCATCGCTTGGGAGACTGTGGCAGTCGGCAACTATGTCATTAGCGCGAGCGTTCTACAAGGTACCGTCGCGCTAGGCAGGCCCCAGTATGATCCCAAAGGATGGCATGTAACATTTATCACCTGGGGCATCTTATTGGTTTCCCTGCTTGTCGTCACATACCTTGGAGTGGTTCTCCCCGCCATCGAGATATTGATCCTGGTGATCCACCTCTTTGGCTTTTTTGCGGTCTTGTTTTCTCTGATTGCTCTGGGTCCGCAAACCGATGCACGATCTGTCTTCTCTATGCTCGTGGACCTGGGCAACTGGGATTCCATTACCCTGTCGTCGTTTGTAGGCCTGCAAGGAACCGCGGTGGCATTTGTGGGTAAGTCCTAATCTAATGCCTTCAAGTATCGAGCTCACCTTATAGGCATGGACGGGGCCATTCATGTGAGTATCACTCAACTGTTTAAGCAGTCGCTGAACCATCAGATGGCCGAAGAAGTCGAAAACAGCAGCATGGTGGTACCCCAATCCATGCTCCTCGCCATCGTGATCAACGGAGCTCTCGGATTTGGCATCCTGATCACCATTCTCCTCAAATCCGGCGATATCCAAGCCCTTCTCAACTCCGACACCAAATACCCCTTCATGTTTGTGTTGGAAAATTCCACACAGAGCAAAACCGCCGCAATCATCCTCTCCAGCATGCTGGCGATCCTGACTGCCTGCGCCGGACTATCCACCCTGGCCTCGGGCAGCCGCATGCTGTGGTCTTTCTCTCGCGAGAAGGGCATTCCAGGCTGGAACTGGATCCGTCAAGTACAGCTCATACCCTCCATGCATACACATGTAAATCCACTGACCCCAAAACAACTGGCATAGGTCCACCCCCGCACCTCCCTCCCCAACCACAGCATCTTCATCATCGTGATCGCCACCGCCCTCATCAGCCTCATCAACGTCGGCTCCAACTACATCCTGAACATCACCCTCTCCCTCATCATGCAAGCCTTTTTCTCCTCCTACCTGATTCCCCTCTCCCTCCTCCTCTACCGCCGAGTCCAAGGCCACATCGCCGACCCCAAGGAAGCCGACCTCGACCCTGCCCAGCCATACACCTGGGGTCCGTTCCGGGTAAAGGGCTGGCTCGGCATCGTGAATAATATCTTTTCCATCGTGTGTTTGGTCATTATGTTTCTGTTTGGGTGTTGGCCGTTGCAGAATCATCCCAGTCCGCGCGAGGTTAATTATAGTATTGCCTTGACGGGGGGCGCGACGGTTTTGGCGGTGGTGTATTATTTTGGTTGGGCGAGGAGGGTCTATCGGGGGCCGGTGGTGGAGGTGAGGGTTTTAAGTCAGAGAACTTAGTATAGAGGTATTGGATAATTTGATTTATCTTTGTTAATACCTTTCTTTTTTCTTTTCCTTTCCGTGCCGTTGTCTACAAAATATCGAAAATGAAAAAAACAAAGAAACAGCTGGGCGAAGCGACAGGGACATATAGTACTCCGAATGACCCTTCACTTATCTAGTAGGCGCTGTATCCCATTTACGTTATACTATATCTTAGAATTGAACCTCGGGGTTTCCGACAGCAGAATGTTTAAATCAAGTCTAGGGCTTAATTATGATTTTACTCAGAAGATAAAGAATATTCAGCCGAGTCCTACGAAGGAGTGATGGTAATATCATTTGGATCGAGGTTTGTGGATAGATGCGTATTGTCCGAATCGGGAAGTCTGGGAGAGGCGTGGGGGAGGCTCTTCGACAAGTACAAAAGCAAAGGGGCAGGCGGGCAGGCAGGCAGGCAGGGCAAGGTGCGAATGCCAAGACCAGGTTGCGGGAGGAAGAACATGCAATGGAGTATAAGTCAGAACAACGAAATATAGTCAAGATTGTTTCCAACATCCATTGATAAAGAAGAGCAACCTATTAATAGCATACATTGCATGTATTCAAAGACTTAAAACTGAGCAGATATCTGTAGTACTCTGTATCTGGCGCGACCGTAAAGGTGAAAGCCAGCAGCCAATCATGTAGTCGGCCCTGGCGCTAGGCGAAGCGGGGAGTCATGTGACGCACAGCGGAATTTTGGACCACAAACGAACAGCAGACGGGAAAGCGTCAGACTCTTCCTGAACGACCTTCCCGACGACCCTCACGACACCCGTCCGAGTTCTACCACGACCTTTAGGTGGCATCTTCACAATGGCTGTTCGGAACTCCAGTGCGTTGGCTGCCTCTGTTACGGTCCCCGTGGATTATGCTAATCCACCATGATATAGGTCTCGCCTCTTCTCGCCGCAAGTCGCGCGCCGCCCACTTCAACGCCCCCTCCAGCGAGCGCCGTGTCATCCTCTCGGCTCCTCTCTCGAGCGAGCTCCGCGCCAAGTACAATGTACGTCGATTCCACGAGTGATTTGGATTGGGTCTGGCAGATACCGGGATTGGAGGAGTGGGAAAGCCAGAAATCAGCCGATGGAGGGAAATACATGCAACTAGGAATATGGTCTAACTTTTTTGTTTAGGTCCGCTCGATCCCCATCCGCAAGGACGACGAGGTGAGCTAGCCGATTCCTATTCCAGATCCCCCCGCTAAATCATCCAAGGTCGTTGTGGTCCGCGGCAGCAACAAGGGCCGTGAGGGCAAGGTCACCAGCGTCTACCGCCTGAAGTTCGCCATCCACGTCGAGCGCATCAGCCGCGACAAGAGCAACGGCCAGAGCGTCCCCATCCCCCTCCACCCCTCCAAGGTCGTCATCAAGAAGCTCCACCTCGACAAGGACCGTGAGCAGATCCTGGAGCGCATCGCCAAGGGTCGTGAGGCCGTCAAGAGCAAGTCGGCTTAAATGGGTTTTGAGGTTTAGTTCATACGGCAATGGCAGTGATACGCGGGAGTTCCGGAAGACGCGAACAATGGGATCTTGCCTACGATCGGGATATATCTGTTGACATCGGTGTATTCTGATGAAATGAAAACGAAAAATCAATTTCCTCTACTGTTCAGTGGTTCGCCGTCGGCAGGTTTGGAGAGTAGACGGGCACTCTTTGGAGTAGTTACGGACTATGAGTCGTTGCCAACTTTTTTCTCGGACCTCCGTTGCAGCATCTCTGGCATCAGTCACATCCAATCGTTCCCCGTGACAGGACGATCAGATCTTCCCGGACCGCATTAGTAGATCGGTTTATATCAGCCAACCCGTTTAATCATTCCTGGTATCGGAGTAATTGCTGGGTCCGTAGTTTCTTCTGGATGACATCCATCCATTCTAGTGCCAAATTCCGGGCGGGTCTGCGGGCTTAATAATCCGAGTCTGCCGGCAAAAGTTCGCTGTGGGAAGCCCATCCCCACAGTCTCAAGTCTCGATCGATTTTCAGCCATTGTTCAACCCACCATCACCATGGCCAAGTCCAAGGCAGCCAAGCGCAAGCGCAATGCCCAAATCGATCTTCCTCAGAAAGTCCCCAAAGCAGCCTCGATCCTGACTCCGCCGCCCGATGGCGCCACCCGAGAGCCGAAAAACCTGAACACCGTGGTGGACGAGGAGGAATTGGACATTACCATCGAGACACTGAGGACGCTCACCCAGTACCCCAGTCTGACCAAGTCCAAGGCATGCAAGGATCTTCGGGTGGCCGTCTATGACTTTCGCCAGGCCTGTACCACGGGGGTGAACACTGCCGGTACGCTGTGCTGTTCCTGATGGATTACGACCGTTAATCTTCAATAGAGGGCGCCAACCTGACGGCACGGATCACCGGGGCCCTGGCCGATAAGAAATATCTGGATGCCAAGATACTGCTGGCCGAGATGCGACTGCGGGGAGAGCAGCCCAAGATCGGAGCCTTGTGTCGCTGGGTGCGCGATCTGGACGTCGTCAGTGGGCTGTCCACCCAGCCCGAAGCCCTCACCCGAGCCGCTTTGGAGCGCAGCCCTGAGGACTTGGAACTCTTGGGCGTCCTCGATGCCATCCTACGGGTCAGCACCCCGATTGACAACAGCCCGGATGCCGTCGACTCGACTTCGCCCATCGCCTTCCAGTCCATCTGGGACCTGCGCCCTTCGACCCCCCCCCTCCCCGTCTACGCCTCCGTTCTCGATAAATCGATCCTGGCCGAGGCTCCCAAGTCGCCCTCTGCCCTGCGCATCATCGACGAAACTCCGGGTCCTCTCCGCAAACCTCCCAACCACCACCCTGCCATCCTCTATACCACCACTCCCAATGCCGTTCCGCTGGCCCCGGTCGGCCCGTCTATAACCTACGTGCCCCATCCCGCCGTGCCCGGTCTCGGCCTCGCCCTGAACGTCCTCTCCGAGACTGAATGCAAGGCCATCATCGCCGCGGGCGAGTCAGTCAACTTCCTACCCGACGTGCCCCTCCGCGAGGATGGCGACATGAGCATCCTAGCCCACAACTTCTACTGGGTCGTCGACACCACATTCCACGACATGCTGTGGGCGCGAATCTCCGCCTACGTACCACAATCGATCAACGGCCGTCTCGCGCGGGGCATCAACCGCCGCTTCCGGGTCTACCGCTACGTGCCTGGCGCCGAGTACCGCTGTCACATTGACGGAGCCTGGCCGCCGTCCGGCATTCTCCCGGATGATACCTACGTGTACGATGCCTCGCCGGAGGACAAGAAGCAGAGCTCGATGTATACCTTCTTGCTCTATCTGAACGACGAGTTTGAGGGCGGAGAAACGACGTTCTTCATCCCGGCGAAACGGGAGGGAACTATGAATGCCTACCCGGTGCGTCCGGTGATGGGCGCTGTGGCTATCTTTCCTCATGGCGAGGCCAATGGGGCCTTGTTGCACGAGGGAACGGGTGTCCGAAAGGGCGCCAAGTATATTATTCGGACGGACGTAGAGTACGACGTGAAACCGAGCGACGAGTGAATCGGATACAGAATGCACTTATGCGCCCGCTGGGCGATGCATTGACGACCATAAGAGTAGAAACGAAATACTGACGCAGGTTTGATACTTCTGGCTTGTTCCGGCGTCTAAAAGTTTTATTGCCGATCCATTGTCTCGACGATCGTGTCGAGTCTACATAAAGGGTATGCTCCCACCGGACCGATGACCATCCACAGATGGAGACACAATTCCGACTTGCTTACAGCCGACTTGAATTATGATTTGCGATGCCCCTAGATACATATATCTTCCACTGCCGGTATCTACGCATTTCTTTTGGCATTTCTTCATGTTGTTAGATTGGTTCCATCCAAGAACCTGGATCGCCCCGGATAGAGAGGCTCAGAAGGTACTGCGCAATACTTTAGGAGGAATACCTTGTAGTGAGATTTCATTGCACACGTTGTCTTTGGTAGCTGCACTGCTTGGTTCAATTCATGCAACCTGGTACTTAAATATGGCCAAATCTATGCCCTTGGGGGCAATGGCAGACGATGCCCGTCAAAATATATCATGCCACTACCGAGGCAATCCCCACACCAAGCGCAGTACCATATTTTCAACACTAAAACGACAATATCTGCTCTGCTAGCTCCGATACCAGTATAATTCCCTACACTATGAAATCAAACTTATTAGGGTAAGAAAAGAAAAGAACAAGGTGATCTAGAATCAATGACAAGCGGAACAACCAAACCCCGACAGCCGACATCCACCGTGATAACTTCGTGATAAGCGATAGGAAAGTGACCACGTGACTAAACTGCACATCAGTCAGATTTCTTTTTGTGTTGTGAAAATTTAATGCTAGCTTGAGTATTATATATTTTACTCTGAGAAGAAAGATGGTACATACGACCACAGGGTGTGGAGAACAGGGCTTCCCGTCCGCTCAGCCGTACTTAAGCCACACGCCGGGAGGTTAGTAGTTGGGTGGGTGACCACCAGCGAATCCCTTCTGTTGTATGTATTTTCTTTACATTTTTGGATACATATAGTGTTTTTGTCAGGAATGTATCCTTTTTGTTGCTCTGTTTTTACTCCTCTATGGATTAATCCTCCAACTCGGGCTCTGCTGTGAAGAAATCTTTACAGCACGGCTGCCTGCAGAAACCCTGTCTCTTTTCCGGAAGCTTGATTTCGTACGAGGGTAGCCGTCGGTACTTTCGCCATGCCATCCCTGTCTTACACACAAAGTAATCCGGTGTATCTTAGTTGGTTTTCTCACTCATAGTTCTTAGTTCTCTGCAACAATAAACACGCCTTTTCAATACCTTGACGCGAACGAAGAACCCTTTTAACCACGTGAAAGTCCTGCCACAACTCCTAAAATGGTCTATCGCGTACACCAAAAACTTCCTCAAACCCCTAGACGACGCCTTTCAAAAGATCAGCTTACAACCCCATCAGATATCGGAAATATCGCTTAATTCTGATCCACTCACTCCCCGTCCGTCCCGAACCAACCTATAGATCTCGTTGATACATACTGTGTATAATCGGCAGTTGCATTAGCGAGTCTTAGCCCATCCCCACTTCCTGACCCCTCTGATGGGGCGGAAACGGTGCATACTAGCAATATTTGGATCAGATTAAATTACTTCGTGTATTTTGAGTTCCAGAGTGCCAATTACATGCCAGAGGTTGGGAATATTCGGGCCAAACTTAACCGATATTACTCCGCGCTAAGATGCGCGAATGAGAGTATTGATTTACCTAGGAGTTGACCGACTAGGCCGGTTCACTGGCTCTTTATTAGTGATCAGATATATTCTCTTTGTTTAGCTTATGCAAAATATTGCGGCCATCTTAATCACAGAAAGACTTCAAGGTCGAAGCATGCATCATCACGGGAATGAGCTAGGGACGTTACATACCCGAAAACCTTGAGCAACTGTGAATTTGATAGAGGTAACATCAACAGTTCTTCAGGTGGAGATAGTCACGGAGACCATACCGGATCCGGACTAAACGGGGGGTAACAACGGGTTCGCAGAATTTTCGCCCATCTATGACCACGGCATAGGGCCAATCCACCACTCTCAGCTGGGTCTTACGTGGCTTTTTTGATATGTCTGATGGTCACAATCTCACTGGCTGACTCGTCTGTATGCTCAGCTGGAGTAATCTCAGCCATCACGATCTAGAGTTGTTGGGTATGCTAGATGGTCACTGGACAATTCAGTCTGGATAAAGTGTTGATAGCCAAGACAATAACCGTGCCCTAAGGTACCTAAACTCTGGCTTTACCGCTTGTGGCTACCTCCCTACGGACTAGGCGGGGCTACGTCTCTCCTACTTCAAAGGGAATAGTCGAAATCCTTTAATTCGGCCTTGCAATGGATTACTCCGTACATCACATACTCCGTACGGAGTACTAGTCTTTTGAAGTACTCGATCCTATCACAGTGGATCCCAACGGACGCACCACTATTCGTCAGGTCTAGGAGTTTGGACAACAGTTGGTGCCGCCCCGGACGATCCCGACTGTTGGTGGGTTTCAGGCCGGACGAATTGCTTACCCATTGTAGTATAGTGTCCTTTCTCACTCCCTATGATACTCTGCAGATGACGCTATGACCTATGGGAGACTTGCAGATTGTCTTAGCAGAGACATGGTGACAGGGAACGAACTCCTGCCAACTCTCAGCATACGCTGATTTGTGCACGAGGGTGAGAGCACTGGCACTGGCACTGCCACCGCCATCGCCCCCGAGCTATCTTCATGCCGCTGATTGCAATCAGGCCTCCTCATGTTAGATGTTAGCGCATGCTCGTGGAGTCACGGTGAGCCGCAAGGTGATATTAGCTGCCCACTGAGCAACTGGATGAGATGGGCAGAGATGGTAGTCAGCTACTATGCTTGATCCAAGAGCACAGTGTGGACATCACTGGATGTACTTTGGGCGCCACTGAGTCATCCTGAAACGATTCGTCAATCCTTGTCGATCAGGCGGCATCGTGCGCCTTACAGCATGATTGATAAATCATACAGCAGTCCGTTCTGCAGCGGGGAGGATTCTTCCTTCATCCTCATGCGGCTCCAATCCTGTGGGATCCTGGCGTAACCGATGCAGCCACTGCTACTTGCAGCACCCATTCCTCCCACTACAGTCGAAAGTGTCCGGGCTTAGCGTGTGGCGGGATGATGCGCCCCGCTCTGATGTGAGATTGTCCAGGGGAATTTCCGAGCAACGGCCACATTCAGATGACGAGAAGATACAATCTAGAAGGATCAAGGAAGGATCTGAGGAGGGGTGACTCGATCTCAGTCAGTCAAGAGATATACATAATAGGATGCCGACGCCACATGGCAGTCTCTTGTCCTATCTTGAAACCCAATCTGGAGACCGATTCATTCCTCCTCATCATGTTCTCCACTCTGCGATGTGGTGGAGCAGACGAGCCGATCCGCATAGAGCGACAGCAATATGCCCATGAAGTCAACATCGGACGAGGTCCACAACATATTGCGTGTGAAAATTGTCGGTTAAAAAAGGTGCTTTATCCCTCAGTAATGACCGCATCGAATCCATGCTGATCTGCTGCAGCTCCGCTGTAATGGGAAAAAGCCGACGTGTGGCCGGTGTCGCGAAAAGTCGGTTCAATGTCAATACGGAACGGGGGAGCCATTATCCCCATCGTCCATGGCAGCGGACAATCGGTCGAGAGTAACCAAATCCATCAAGACACCGAGAACGACCCGAGACAAGAGGAAATGCACCCCGCCGGAAGAGGTGGCCGAGACTCAACCGATTCCTGTCACCTCTCAGACATCGGGAAGTCCAGAGACGCTATTGATGGAAGATTGGCTGGCAGATGAAGGAATGATGGACCCGTTGCAGCCAGCCCTAGACCATGACACGACACTTGCAGGAATGCCTAACGATGGGATCAGTCCGTGGGGATTCACGCCATATTCACCGGCGGAGAACCCCCCTTTATCCTCGGAGCACTTGCTGCAGCCAACCTCGCAAACATTGGGTACGTACACCTCAACTCTGAGAAGCCATGTGCAACTCATACAGGCGCATCAAGATCTACAGGGAACCAGGCCCTCTGCACCGGCCGCCACTGCCCCAGTCCTGCCAGTATCAACCTCAACCTCAACCTCCTATATCGAGCCGCGACTCCTCCGACCACGCATGATGCATCTATTCAACGACAACGTCCCTCCCACACATCACATCCCAAACCAACCAACCGATACCCGCCCAAGCACCGGCAGCAGCAACAGCTCCCTGACGGGATGCCACTGCTGGGAAACCGTGGCCAACATTCTCCAGCAGATCGAACTGAACCGTATCGTATCGGAACAATCGCCCTCACTGGAATCGCGGCTTTCATTCCAGAAGCTCGCCGTGCAGAAATGCACCGCCATGCTCGAATGTCCGTCGTGTCGCTTGTGTCCCGAACGCATGATGATTCTTGCGCCGGTAGGGAATCAACTCATTCTCGAATATGAGGCAATCCTAGACCAGTGGATGAGGGTGCTCCCTGGTCAAAGTCATTCCCCGCACCATGTGCAGATGCAGCTGCAACTGCGAGAACTTGAAAACACATCCGGAAGCACCCTTCTCTTCCCATCGCACACCCCGGATGGATACAGCCGAGAACGGACATTTCTAGGCGCCTACGAGATCGACACATCCGAATGGAACGCGGTCATCGAGACGCTAATGGCACTCCATTACCAGCGTCTGGAATCCTTCCTCGTCAGCGCCCGAACATGGGCCACGATGACGAGTCGCAGCGCGATGGTGGCCGTATTCATCAAACTCGAGGCCAATTTCCGCTTATTGTGCATGCCCCCACCTCCTTCACCACGGATGCATGGGAGTTCTCGATAGGAGATTGAATCCAGGCCGGAATTGAGCATCTCATCCATCCCTCCTGGTCTTACTACCTATACCACTAGTATGCATGCAAATGATACGATTGATTCCCCACTGCACTAGGCCTAGGGTCTTGGCACTCGGGAATTTCCTGTGTAGGTTAGATGGTGCAGGGATCAATGCTTAGTTCGAGCTAAGCGTAAGTCCGAGGGGTCTCCGTGTCAGCTCGGAGTTTAGAGGTCGGCTGTCAGCAGGATCCTGGGTGAGATTTACATCAGCCTCATTGTTGGATTAGATGACATTGTTGGTTACTGTTGGGATAGATGTTCTGATGATGAGCTATTGAAGTAAGCATATCTCGGATGTGTGTGGGTACTTGGGAATTCCTATGGTATGAAATACAAGTAAAGGAAAGCATTGATCGAATGTAAATGGGTTATCTGCTTTGCAAAGATCATATATCGTAACGTCTCATCGGCTATCCAGCCCTACCATAGTTCTTACTATGTAACATAAAAGCGATGAGAGAGATCAACCCAATCCACCCCTACACCCAAACAGAC